>NC_066513.1:21581114-21668614 GCF_024679095.1 Eriocheir sinensis | reverse complement strand
AAAAAAAGTTATTCTCCTGCATTCGACCTTTTGTTTTCGCTTATTCAGAACACATCTTTCCATAAAGCCAACAGAAAAAAAATGTTGCGCCTTCTTCAACACGCTTTGCTTTGTTTAGAAATAATCCTCAAGAGCCAACTTGAGAAAAAAAAGAAAATCACGTCATATCCTGAGCATACAAAGAATTCTTAAGCAATAAATGGATTAAAAAAGTTTCCCCCCTCCCAAAGCTGGCATCCGCGCCCTCCCGTTTTCTTTCCCTGCCCTCCCTTGCTTCCGCGCCCTTTGTACCACTTCCGTTTCGTCCCTTTTTATGCGTCGTCCACTTCGTGAACTGCTGACGAAGGCGAGTTTAGGACTGGCTGGATTGCCTTGTTTTGGGGCACCTGCCGCTGGAAAAAAGGGAATGTGGATTGTGCAAACACGATGACTCTCTCTCTCTCTCTCTCTCTCTCTCTCTCTCTCTCTCTCTCGAAGTTAGTGAGCCATTTTTTTCGTACGCTTTTTTTTATAATTTGTCCTTTGAAGTCCGAGGACCGAAATTGAAAAGTTTTGAACGTTCGAAGTTTGTGTTGTGTTGTGTTTAGCTTTTAATTTTCATTGGGGGAGTGGAAGAGGTACAGGGGATTGGGAGGAGTAGGGTTAGGGGGGGAGGGAGGGGAGTGGAGGAGGTGGAGGAAGGGTCCGTGAGAGTTTCCTTTTGATTAGTTAATAAGTATAAAAGATTTTGTTGGTTTCCTTTCTTTTCTTTCATTTTTCATTTGGCTTATTAATGATAGCATTTACTTTGTATTTGTCTATTAATCTAATTGTTTTATATTTTTGTTCCTTCTTTGTGCTCTTTTTCATCCTTTCATTTCTTCGCCATCCTTATCATTCGGGTTTTTTTCTCTTTTCCTCATTTTTTTCTGATTTATCAACAAAACCAATACTACCATCACCACCACCACCACCACCCTCTCCTCCTCCTCCTCCTCCTCCTCCTTTCCAGCATTCTTTCACTATTTCTGTACTTCCATTACACACACACACACACACACACACACACACACACACACACACACACACACTTTGGGGGGGGCGGTGGCTGAGTCCTCAGAGTAACGGCTCCGTGTTCAGGAGGACGCGAGTTCAATCCCCGCCCGGTGCCACCAAGCTGGGATTTTTCAGCCGCCGCCGAGTGGCTTAAAACTACCCACATGCTGTCCAGAAGACCACCTATCAACCCGGACTCTAGATTCTAGGATCAAAGATGAGCTCTGGGAGGGCAGCATGAGCCAATGCAAGATGGCACCACTATAAACACTCGCCTGCGCCAGAACGGGCTGGGCAGACCATCAGGACCCACCGGAAAGAAGCCTTGGACCGACCATCAGGATCCACCGGGAAGAAGCCTACCGGCGCAATAGACCGCAATGTAAAAACACACACACACACACACACACACACACACACACAAACACAGACACACCACCACCACCACCACCATCTCCTTGTACTTTCAAAACATCTCTATCGAATCTCAAAGAAAAAAAAATACTGATAGAAGAGAAATCGAATCCTTTGAGAAACTACATCGTGTTTTCAAAAGGTGAAAGTGAGAGATGAGAAGGTGAGGCCAGAGGGAGGAAAGCCGGAGGGAAGAAAGAGGTGGAGGCAGAGGAAGAGATGCAATGAAGAGGAAGCAGATGGCGTGTGGGAGAGAGATAAGAGACGGGGCGAGGAAGTGGAGATTGGAAGAAAGGATAAAAAAAGCAGAGGCAAGCTGGAGGGAGGAAAAATATGAAGCGGATAAAAGGAAAGAAGAGGTGAAGTAAGGCAGTACCAGATGGAGAGGGAATTGAGATAAGAGATGGAGGAGGAGGAAATTTTAAGAAGTAGAAATGATCGCAAAGCAGAGAAGAAAAAATACAAGGAAGAAAAAGGCGGAAGGAGTGTGAGAAGAGGTCCTTTAATGAAAATAGGGGAAATGTGTAAAAAAAAAAAAGCCGGAGGAGAAAGGAGGAAGATAGGTGATAGAGAAGAATAGGAAAAAAAGAAGAAAAATAATAGAAGAGAAAGAGATAGCGGAGAAAAAGAGAATAGGATAGAAAGAAGAGATAGGAGAGAAACACAGGATAGGAAAGGAAATAAGGGAGAAAAGAGGGGACGGCGAAAAAGGAAGAGGAAATAATAAGGGAAGACAATGAGGTGACGGAAAGAAAAAAGGATAGGAGAGGAAGGAGAAAAAGGGGAAAAGTGGAGAAGGTGACGGAGAAAAAGGTTAGGTAGGAAAGGAAAAAAAAAGGAGAAAACTAAGTGGAGGAGGGAGGAAAAATAGTGGAGGTAAGAGGTTTTGTGGATGATAACGAGGCTTTTTTATGAGTATCCTTGGGACGCGTTAAACATGATAGTGTTACCAAAAAAAAAAGACTGCCTCCTGCTTTCCTTTCCTTACTCCTCTTCTTCCTCCTCGTCCTCGTCCTCGTCTTTCTCTTCCTCCTTTTCGTTTCTCCCACTTCTCGTCTTTCCCCTCCTTCTATTCGTCTTCCTCCTCCCTTTCGTCTTTCTCCACCTCGTTCTCGTCCATTCTCCTCTCCTCCTCCTCCTCCTCTGTACCCTTGTATCTCCTCTGATCAAGGCCAAATACGTTTTTCCACAACACCAAAATTATTGCAATTGTAAATAATAATAATAATAATAATAATAATAATAATAACAACAACAACAACAACATTTCTTTCTTTAATGTTGTTATGAAAAGTTGTGATATCTTTGTTTTATTCATTCACTCATCCCTTTGGTGCTCTAGTAATTTTTTTTATTTATTTATTATTCTTTTGACTTTCTTTTGACATTTTTTTATATGTATTTTGTTAGTTATTCGCATGCAATTTACAAAGAGTTAGCTTTTTGATATACTGAGAGAGAGAGAGAGAGAGAGAGAGAGAGAGAGAGAGAGAAGCAGTCTGGCAATATTACTTTCTTCTCCTCCACTTCCTCTCATATCTCCGCCTCGCATATGAAGTCCCTCCTCTTATCCCTCCTTTGCTCTTCCACTTCATTCATCTCCAAATGCATTCCCTCCTCTTACTCTCCGCTTCCTCTTTCTTTGTCGCCTCCATCTTTAGCATCTCCTCCTCCTCGCCTTTCCTCTCCTCCTCCTCCTCTTTCCTCTCCACTTCCTCCTCCTCCTCCATCACTCCTCCTAATCCACCTCTTCTCAGACTTGATGCTCCTACTCCCTCTTCCTCTTCTTCCTTCTTCTTTTTCAGCATCTCCTCCTCCTCCTCCTCCCCCACCTCCTTGTTTATCACGCACCCTCCCTGACATGCCCCTCCTCCCCCTCCTCTTAATCCATCCTTGCCTCAACCTTCCTATCCTCTCTTCCTTCCTCTCTCCTCCTCCTCCTCCTCCTGGTAAGAAAACATGAAGACAAGCTGACCTCGTGTATGAATATTCAAAGGGCACGGCGTTAGGCAGCCTCTGCGGGTGTTTCACTTAACTACTGCACCGAGAGAGGAGGGAAGGGAGGTTAGGAAGTACTAAGAATTTGAGGGCGAGCATCAGGGGAAGTAAGAGGCAGAGAGGAGGATGGGAAATATATGGGAAGGGAAAGGAAAGAAAGTCGGGAGGAAGAATTTTAAGAACGGATGACAAGTAGAATGACAGTAGGTGAAGGAGGAAAGAGGTAAGAAGAAAAGCAAAGTAGGAAAGACAAAGGATAGAAAAAACGGATAAAAAGTAGAATGACAGTAGGTAGAGGATGAGAGATATACATAGGAAAGAACAGTAGTAAAGATGAAGGATAGTAGAAACGGATGGAAAGTAGGACGAAAGTATGGAGGAGAGAGGTGCGTAAGAAAGCTATAAGAAGGAGAAAGAGAGAAGAAAAATGAAGGAGAGATATGATGGATGAGTTTTATTATTCTACATGTATCCTTCCCTCTCTCTCTTCCTTCTAATTCCTTCTCTACCTATCTCCCGCCTATCCTCCCTCTCTCCCCTCTTCCCTCTTACTCCTTGCCTTCCTCTTCTACCCTTTCACTACTTTCTCCATCCTCTCCCTCTATCCTCTTTGCTTGCCTTCAAACATACTCCCTTTCTCCTTTCTCCTCTGCCTCTGTCTCTTTTGCTTGACTCCTCCACGTTTTGCTCCTTCATTCCTTCTCTTAAATTTCTCCTCCTCCTCCTAACTTTCCATCCCTCTCATTCTTTTTCTTCCCTTCTCTTGCCTTCCTATTCGTAGGTCTCCTTTTGTATGTAGTTTTATTCTTATCCCAGGCCATCCATCCTCCTCCTCCTCCTCCTCCTCCTCTTCCTTCTTCTCCTCCTTCTCCTCCTCTTCTCCTTTGTCTCCTCTTCTTTCTCTCCCTCGTCCTCCCTTCGGCACGTTCCTGAACGATAAAATCATTACTAAAAAGAAAAGGAAACATTATTTTTCCAGCGAACCGATTTCGCGTTAACAGTAGCAGTGTATGTGTGTGTGTGTGTGTGTGTGTGTGTGTGTGTGTGTGTGTGTGTGTGTGTTTATATTACTTTATCATATAAAATCATCCCAAATATAGATATCTTTTGAGTTTTTCTTACTGATCATGTAAACATTTCTTCGGATTATGTTAACTGGCGTGTGTGTGTGTGTGTGTGTGTGTGTGGCCGCTGAACGGCTGAGTAGCCCACCAACCAGCCACACTCAGCACGCGTGATAAACATGTGTTACTGCGAAGCGAGCTGCGTCCCGGGGGCAAGACGGGTAGCCCTCATTCCTCCTCGCATTACCCAGCATTTTCTTTCCCAAGTTAAATGATGGAAACAAACGCACGAGTCTCACACAAGGCCACTTTTCAGCCTCCACCTCACCTACGCCCGCTGCAGTCATCTATCCATTCAAGGCCACTTGGAGGTCAGAAGGAAGTCAAAGAATGTTAAATGATGGACATAAACATAGGAACCCAACGCGAAGTCCCTTTTCTATCCCTTCTTCCTCCCCTTGACCTCCTACTGCGTCAAAGTCATTTCGATGGTTCTGCAGAGGTCATGGAAAGGTCTTATCGATACCTTTCCCCTTCCCTGGTTTTCCTATAGTGTCAAAATATATCTGTCAAGGTCTTTTGAGTCATTTAAGGTCAAAGTCAAGCCAAGGACGGCGTGTAGGGAGGCGAAGACGCGGCAGTGGAAAATTTCGTCCTGTCAGGAAAATGAGAGATATTTCCGGAAAATATTGGAAGGCTTCAAATTCCCAGTTTCGGTTATCGGAGATTTCCGGTCCATGCATCTTGGAATACCTGCGCGCGTGTGTGTGTGTGTGTGTGTGTGTGTGTGTGTGTGTGTGTGTGTGTGTGTTTGTGTGGACGTGTGCGTGTGCGTGAAATCAAATTGAAATGCTTGGTGAGATCAAAGAAACGGAGTAAAAAGAAAGAGTATAAAAGGAGGAAAACAAATATAAGAACGAAGAAGAAAAGGAAGAAAAAACCCACCTCTAAGCCCGTAAGAAAACACGATAATCCTGTTTGTATTTTATTCCCTCGTTTCTTTTAACTATTTTCCACGCAAAACAAAAACAAGCACCTTTTTCACCACACATACCCACACCCACACACACACACACACACACACACACACACCAAACACACACACACACACACACACACACACACACACACACACACACACACACACACACCTTATGGCCATGTTAAAGGTGAATCAGAGCAAAATTTCTCCCCAGGATTATGGTTTTTTTTTATGTTTAATTATAGAAGAAAAACGATAAAAATACAACACAGACGAGGGCGTTGTGTCTACAGGAGATTGTTGGTTGGTCTTGTTAATCTCTTGTTATTGGGACACGTACGAAAAGGCTGATTGTAGGATTTATACTGTGTGTGTGTGTGTGTGTGTGTGTTGCCGTGAGTGATTGTTCAAGTTTGTGTTTGTTTTAGATATGGTATACTAAGTGATCCTCGTCCTCTTCCTCTCCTCCTCCTCCTCATCATCATCATCATCATCACCATCATCATCATCATCATCATCATCTTCCTTCTCCTTCTCTTTCTCCTCATTTTCCTTTTTTTTTTTTTCTTTCTCTCGGTGTTCATACATTATGGGTTCCCTTTTGATCTTCTTCCTTCATATTCGTCTCTGCTCTTCTTCGTTTACTTCCTCTTCCATCAATTTCACTCCTCATCTTCCTTTTATAAACCGTCATCCTCCTCTCGCTCTTCCATTCTTTTACATATATTCTCATTTTATTTTTATATCCCATTTTCTTATTTGTGTACATTATATTTGTTTCTCTATCCTTCTCCTACACCTCCTGCTTCTTCTCCCTTTTGTCTCATTCTTATTTCTCCATTTTCTTCTTTCTCGTCTTACTCTTTTTCCTTTTCCAATTCTTCCTTCACCTTTAGCATTTCTTTTCCGTAATATTTTTCCTCCTATTTCCGTTTCTCTCTCTCTCTCTCTCTCTCTCTCTCTCTCTCTCTCTCTCTCTCTCTCTCTCTCTCTTTACTTTCCCCTCTGCTATATATTTCTTCAGATGTCTTCCTCCGTTTTGGCTTTTCTCTCCCTCTATTTTCCTTTCTCTCTCCACTTCCTTTTCGTTCTCCTTTTTCATTTCGCTCTCTCCTTTTCCTTCTTTCTCCTATTCATTCTATTGTTCCGATTCCTCTTTTCTATACTCAAGTGAACCCTTTTCTTATCTGTTTCTGGACCATTAAGTTAATCCTCTCCTCCTCCTCCTCCTCTTCCTCCTTCTCCTTCTCCTCCTCCCCCTCTCTTTCTCCTCCTTCAAGTCCTAATCCGCCTCCTCATTTCACCGTCTTACATCCTTCTCCCTTATCTCCTCTTCTGCTACCTTGCTCCTGTTCCTACTTTACTTGCTCCCGCGTTTCCTAGTTCTTTCGTTCCTTTTTCTTCCTCTCTTACCCTCTGATCATCTCTGCTCGCCCCTCCTGCTCCCTTTCTTCTTCCTCCTCTTCCTTTCGTCCTGCATAATGGCGTTAGATTCTTCGACATCTTAACAAGGTGGAGTGAAAGGCTTATCGTCCCCCCCCCCCCCTGTAACCAAATTCTAGTTATGTTATCTTTTTAGTGTATGAACTGCCCTTTCCCACATCTTTATCTTCCTTCTTACTTTTTGTTCTTCCTCCCATCGTTTTTTGTTACTCCCATGAATATGTTCCTTGTTTCTCCTTTCCCTACCTCGGTCTCCTTCGTTTTCTTCTCTTCCATTTTCTTCTCTTTTTTCATGCTCCATTCTTTTTTGTTCCTCTTCTCCCTCTACTATTCGTACTCCTAATCTGTATCATACTTCTCCTTTTCTTATCTGTTTTACTTTTGTTTCCTCCGTTTTCTCTTCTTCTTTATCGTTCTCTTTACTCAGTCCCCTTTTACGTGTCCCCCTCCTCCCTCTATTACTCCTCCTTGTCCTCCTCTTCCTCTCATTCCTATTCCTCCTCCTCTGCCTCGTCTACCTCCCGGACTGCCCACAAACATTGCATACAAACATTACAACCATTTGCAGGAAGCCAGTCTCGATTTACGCAGCCGAGGGGGCGTTGCGGTCGCTTCCTCACTCTCTTTTACCCGACCAGCTCCCGGAATGCATAGATGGTCGGTACCTGGTCGGACGATGGTATGGCCGGTCGGGTAGTCGAGTAAGCGGGTGGTACTTCTTCCACGCAAAATCACCCTCCGAACACTGACTCGCTCGCCAAATCGTTATCGGAAACACGCTTGTAAATCAGGTACAAATTTGCATGCCGCTGCCCCTCTCTCTCTCTGCCTCCTCCGCCCCACCCTTGGCCTCGTCTCTAATACGTATGAAATTATGATTTGAAATTCGCGTTCTGCCTCGCCTTACCGCGCCTCGCTTCGCCTCACTGGTTTTAAATGATATGCGTTGGCTTCGCTGCCCTCCTGAACGGGTACAGGCGATTGGGTCATTGACTTTGGTTGAGGGTTGATTGGGTGAATTGACGGATGTATATGAGAGGCTGCTGGGTGGCTTACCGGGTGAGTGAGTTGATGTGTGAATGGGTGGCTTACTTGCTAGGTACTAAATTTGTGTTTTTTGGGGGGATAGATGAATGGATGACTTACTGGCTTAGGTTAGTAGGGTGGGTTGGTGAGTGGATTGTTGACTGTCCTGCTGGATGTATGGTTAGGTGGTTAGTGGCTCAGGGCTGGTGGATAGGTGGATTGGTTTACTGACTTAGGTGAATAGTCTTAGTAGTGTCGGCAGTTATAGTAGTAGTAGAAGTGGCAGTAGTAGTAGAAGTAGTAGATAGTGATAGGTGTGAATATGAGAAAAAAGGGAATAAAATTAAATTGAGTAAAAAATAAATCTTAAAAGTTAGCAGGAACTCGTGACAAAGGCGAAAATGCATAGAAATGGGAGTTGTGAGTGAGAATGAGGTTAACCCAGAAGTTATAAGAAGGAACGAAGGGGAGCGAGAAGCGTGAGGAAAGCATGGTTGGGGAAGAAGGGAGAGCTAAATGATAAGACGACAAAACAAATGGAAGATAAAAGGAAAGTTGAAGACAAAAAGGGAAGACGACGAAGTAATTTGTTTTTGTTTCTTCATGGTGAAAGGAGAAGTAAATGAGATGGTGATGAAACTAATGAAAGAAAAACAAAAGAAAAAGAGGACAACTAAATGAGAAAATGCTGAAGAAATTGGATGCAGATTTTAAGAGAGGAATAAATGAGTAAACAACGTGGTAAATAAAAGGGAAGAAACAAGTATGAATGAATATGAAAAAAGGAGGACAAAATAAGTTAAAAGGAAAAGGAAGAACGGAGATATACAGAAAAGTAATCGAGGAAATAGAAAAAAATATAATCGAAAATAAATATAAAGAAAAAAGAACACTGTA
The DNA here is from genome assembly GCF_024679095.1 of Eriocheir sinensis. NCBI lineage: Eukaryota > Metazoa > Arthropoda > Malacostraca > Decapoda > Varunidae > Eriocheir > Eriocheir sinensis. The sequence goes on along the minus strand of NC_066513.1, from coordinate 21,659,755 downwards.
AAACCACATCACTGAATAAAAAGGAGATACTGATTAGGTTGATATATTAGTGATTATATAAAGAAAATAGTGAAAAATGTAAAATAGTGTGTGGAAGGAATAAAGAAATAAAAAAAAATGCCATGAACAAACGCACGAAAGAATAAACAGTTGCATAACATTAAAAGTTTGACTCGACGAGAGAGAAACACGACACAGGAGGAAAAATAGAGATCTGATATCACGCCCAACGACAACAAAGAAAATAAGAGCAAACTCGAGTCGTTGGCCAAAATGGATGACCAAAATTCGCCCAAACTTTCCTCGACTTAAAAACGAAGTAAAAAGTGATTCCAAAATGTGACGAAACTTGGCGGCCACGGGGAAAAAAATATTACGAATGGTCCGGAAAGTTTGATTTTTTTTTTTACGGTATCCTCAGAGAAACACACACACACACACACACACACACACACACACACACACACACACACACACACACACACACACACATACACACACACATATTCACACACAAATTCACACGTACAAACACACACAAAAAAAAACACGTAAAATAACTGTGAATGTACGTAAATTTAGACTGCTTGTACACAATAGTTTAGTATATATATATATATATATATATATATATATATATATATATATATATATATATATATATATATATATATATATAGAGAGAGAGAGAGAGAGAGAGAGAGAGAGAGAGAGAGAGAGAGAGAGAGAGATAGATAGACGGATAGATAGATAGATAGAGCTCGTGTTTACGCAAAAATTTCAGCGTGTATGTAAGTCGAGAGTATACTTTCTATTTATTAACTTTAAAAAAATGTTTTATGTAAATACACATCACTGTTTGCAGGTAAAGGAGTTTGCTTAACGAGTTTGCAGGTAAATAAGTTAGGCTGGAAAATAGAGGAGGAGGAAGAGTAGGGAGAGGAGGAGGAGGAGGGGGAAGAGATGGAAAATGTGGAGGAGGAGGAGGAGACGGAGGAGGAAGGAGTAGAGGAAGTAGGTGGAGGAGGGGAAGGAGGAGGAGAAAGTAGTGGTGGTAGGAAGGGAAGAGTTGGAGGAGGAAGAAGGGGTTGGAGGAGGACGGGGAAGAGGTGGAAGAGTGTGAGGAGGAAGGGGAGGAGAAAAGAAGAGGAAGGTGGAGGAGAGGAGAAGGAGAAGGTGGAGGAGGTAATGGTGGTAGGAGGGGAAGAGTTTGAGGAGGAGGAAGGGGTTGGAGTAGGATGGGGAAGAGGTGGAAGAGTGTGAGGAGGAAGGGGAGGAGAGGAGAAGGGGTAGGTGGAGGAGAGGAGAGGGAGAAGGTGGAGGGGGTAATGTTGGTAGGAGGGGAAGAGTCTGAGGAGGAGGAAGGGGTTGGAGTAGGATGGGGAAGAGGTGGAAGAGTGTGAGGAGGAAGGGGAGGAGAGGAGAAGGGGTAGGTGGAGGAGAGGAGAGGGAGAAGGTGGAGGAGGTAATGTTGGTAGGAGGGGAAGAGTCTGAGGAGGAGGAGGGGGTTGGAGGGTTATTCAGGAAGGGTGGAGGATGAATAGGAGGGGGGCTGGCAACTTAGTATCAGAGGGAGGCCATTATGAACCAAGGGAAGGGAAACCAACAACAATATACCAAAGTCCTGACAACGGCCACAACCAGGACCGTTCCAGGGACTTGTAGGACTTTTTTTTTTACAGTATAGGAAACAGCTCATGGCCATAACAAAGCAAAAACAAAAAAAAACACTAAGCGCTGCTCCTGCAAAAGCAAATGGAGATGAGGATCCCCGAGCAGCCTTTCGAAGCAGGTACGCAGAACTCTCGTGTGTTGGACCATTATCGGAACGTGTTGGATTTGCCGGAGTCCGTAGAAACTCCCTTGAACACGTGAAGTTTCTTTAGGAAGCGTATATATCTCTAGCTTTAGATAACCACAGGAAGCTGAAGATAAATGAATGACCGTTAAGTGTTAAGAGTTTAGACCAACAGAATCTACAGGAATTTTCAAGCTAGACGGAGTTGTTAATATCATATACACCTCATGATAATAAATAAGTAGCAAAGACATTTAAAAATATGACAAACTTAAAACTTCAAGCTAAATAGAAAGTGCCATTATGAAAGGAAATATCTGACACCTATAAAGCAAAAAAAAATAATAATAGAATAAATCATTGATGAAACTTAGAAAATCTTGTAAATCCGGCACTGGTACACAACATTAGGTCAGTATTTTTTTTATAGGAGTGTAAGCAAAGGTAGAAGAGTCACTAACAGCAGGGGAGGACGAAAGGGAAGCACCAGGAGGGGAGGCATGAGAGGGGTAACAGAGGAAGAAGCAGGGGAACCACTATTAGAGGTGGAGGAGGGGAATCACCTGGTCAATACCTTTATGGCCCACACTCAGCAGGCAGCCCACCAGGTAGCGGCAGGTCTCCACGTGTCTCAGTGAGCCAATCCCATTAAGAGTTTTCGTCCCCTGCCCAGATACTGCAGGAGCGCGGCCACGCACTCCCCGCCTCCATTAGTGATTTAGATACCTGACAGGCTGACAGGTGACCGCGGGAAAAAGAAATGATGATGCGAAGATTGTGAATATAACAAAGAATGACAGTTTACGATATACTGTTATTTTCTTCAACTGTCGAGTAATTTCATGAAGATATAATGATGAAAATATTAGAAAAAGACCAATCGATGTAATGGAAGACACGATGAATGGAGGTGTATAGAAAAGCAGTCGAAGAAATAGAAAAATAAGAAACCGAAAATAAATGCAAAGAAGGTCAGTTAAGAATAAGAAAAACGTTTGAAAGGAAAATAAGCGACCATTAAAAAAGGAAAAGTACTTCTAAAGCATAATAAATGTCAAAACTAAAATGAAAACAAGAAAACAAATAAACTAAAGATCATCGACGCCACGCAGCAGTAACACAAAGCAAACACAGGAGCATAAAAGTTTGGGTTCGGAGAAATAGAGACAAAGGGAAGGAAGAGGGAGAAAAAAAAAGAAGGAAGGAGGCAAGGAGAGAAACGCATAATAGAACGTCTGAAGGAGGAATGGAGGTACCGAAGGAGAGAGAGAAAAAAAGTGAGAAGGAGAGAAGTGTATAAAAAGAAGGAGGAGGAGGAGATGAAGAGGGGGAACCTACACCATACAACTGTGCACTTCTCTTACTGTCTTTCCTTCTCCCCCTCCTGTATCTTCACCACTAACGCACTTCCTCTTCTTACTCTACCCTTGACTAGAGAAATAAAACGAGGGGGCGAACAATGACATAAGCTGTTGTTGTTGCTGCGGTTATAAATAGTGTTGTCGTCTTCCGTCTAAGAATGGTTATACGGTCCCCGCCTCTCGTTATGAACCTTCTTACAGCAGGTACGTGTGTCCATTAGGGCGGATTAGGGCATCGACTCGGAATGGATCGGCGATTACGGCGTAATTGGGTTGTTAGCCGCGGCATGGAGGAGGAACAGACCCACGCGTACGCACTTAGTGAATTAATAAGTGATGAGAAAAAAAGGAACAAGAAAACATAAGGTAGAGACAATAGACGTGTACGTACTTAGTGAATTAATAAGTGATGAGAAAAAAAAGGAACAAGAAAACATAAGGTAGAGAAAATAGACGTGTACGTACTTAGTGAATTAATAAGTGATGAGAAAAAAAAGGAACAAGAAAACATAAGGTAGAGAAAATAGACGTGTACGTACTTAGTGAATTAATAAGTGATGGGAAAAAAGGAACAAGAAAACATAAGGTAGAGAAAATAGACGTGTACGTACTTAGTGAATTAATAAGTGATGGGAAAAAAGGAACAAGAAAACATAAGGTAGAGAAAATAGACGTGTACGTACTTAGTGAATTAATAAGTGATGAGAAAAAAAAGGAACAAGAAAACATAAGGTAGAGAAAATAGACGTGTACGTACTTAGTGAATTAATAAGTGATGGGAAAAAAAAGGAACAAGAAAACATGACAAATAAAAATGAAGAAAAAAAAGGTAAAGTGGAGAAAAGTGGACTCGTTCGTATTTAATAGATGAAAAGAAACCAAAAAAAAAAGAAAAAAATATATATAAGGAGTAAAAATAGACTTTCGTACGTACTGAGTGAATTGATAAGTGATGAAGAACAATAGAAGTAAAATAAAGAGAAAAATAAGAAAGGAACAAGTGAAAATAAGCTGGATTAAATTAGATTCGTTTCTTAGTGAATTAAAACCTGATAAAAAAAGCAATAAAAAGAAAAAAAAGAATAAGAACGGAAAGTGGAAAAAATAAAATCGATTGTCGGGACTGAGTGAATTAATATGTAAAAAAAAAATAATAAAAACCCAAAAAGAATTAGAAACGGTAAGAAGAAAAGAGACTTGTACGCACTTAGTTAATTAATAGATGAAAACGTAAAAAATAAAAAAGAACAGGAAACAAGAAGGTGGAGAAAATAGATTTAATTGTACGTAATTAACGAATCAATAAGTGAAAAAAAAGATGAAACAAAAGAGAAAAAGGTGAAAGAAAAGATAATGTAGGGAAATCAGACCCGTTCGTACGTAGTAAATTAATAGGTGACGAAAACAACAAAACAAAAAAAAGTAAAAAAAAAGGAGAAAAAGGAACAAGAAGAGAAATATAAGGAGGAGAAAATATAGGAGCAAGAGGAAAAAAAAGTTATAACAAGGAGGGGATATCAGAGAGAGTGAGAGAGAGAGAGAGAGAGAGAGAGAGAGAGAGAGTATGAAAAAAAGATGAAAATAAGGAAGAAAAAGATGAAAAAGAAGAAAAGGGAAAAGGGAAGAAAAAATAACATGAAAAAAGTGAAGAAAAAAATGTAGAAAAAGGGAAAGAAAAGAAAAAGAAAAAAAACAGAATTAAAAAGAGAAAAGAAAGTAAAAATAGGAAAAAGAAAGAGAATGAAAAAAGCGAAGCAAATGAGAGGGAAGGGAACGTAATAGAAGGGATAAGGGAGGTAAAGAGGCATAAGCAATGAGACCCAGAAGGAAGGAGAGGAGCAAAGAGAAGAAAGGAAGGAAGGAAGGAGGAGAGGAGGAGGAATATTAAGATGCAGGAAGGAACGAAAAGGAGGAGAGCAAAGAAAGAAGAAAAGGAAAAAGGGAAGAAAAAATAACATGAAAAAGGTGACGAAAAAAAGATATAGAAAAAGGGAAAGCAAAGAAAAGAAAAAGAAAACGATTAAAAAGAGAAAAAGTAAGAAAAAACAAGAAAAAGAAAGAATGACATGAATGATATAGGAAACAAGGAGGGTAAATGAGGAGTGGAAGGGAGATGATAAGAAAGGAAAAATAAAGGAAACGGAAGAAAATGTAAAGAAAAAAATGAAAGTAAGGAAAATAAAAACGAAGAAAAGGAAAGATTATTTATGTCAACCTATCTATGTATTTTAATTTATCTAAAGCTAGTTATTTCTGAATCTATCCTTGTATTAGTCTTGATATATCCATTATGTGTATCTATTTTTTTTTTTTTTTTTTTTTTTTTTTTTAATCTAGGGTATAGTACGAAGAGGAAGTGGGTTAGTGGTGAGGTACAGGTGGGGAATAGGAAAGACAGTAGGAGTGTACAGTTGTATGGTGTAGGTTCGTTAGTTGTTCTGGTGTAGTTATTGTTTATCGGGCACCTTATTTGTATACCCCCGGCGTGCTGGGGGTTTGTGTGTTTTGATTGTTTGTGTGTAGAGAGCTAAGCTAAGCTATGGCGTCACTTGTGTGAAGTGATGTGTGGGCGGTTGTTCTCGTAGTGACTTCAAGCTGCGCGGAAACCAGGGGTGGACCAAGTTCGTGCTGCCGTCAAGCTCCTTGACGTGGGTGTAGTTCACGTCGTCTTGCTGGTCTAGCTTCACCCATATCTTTCAGCCGCCTCCGTAGCCTTGTGCTGACTAGTTGTACTCGAGTCTGCGGTGTTGTGCTGCTGTGTTTTCCGTGTACGGGTATTTCTGTCCGGTGGCAAATCTCAGCGCTTTGTTCTGCAGCCTCTGAAGCTGTAACATCTTGGTGTGGGATGCCATGTGTGTCGGGGGTGGGTGAGTAGTCTAGTATAGGAAGTATCTTAGTCTTTACTAGATACAGTTTGAGCCGCTCTGTGAAGTGCCAGAATCTGTTTAGTGATGTGAGGGCTGTTTTAACTTTCATGGTTTTGTCGTTGACGTGTTTAACGATCAGGCCGGTGGATGTCACTGTGTGGCCTAATATCTGGCATTGTTTTTGGTGGGAGATGGTGTTGCCCTGTATTTGTATGTTATTTAATTTTTTCCTGCCGAGTGCGACCACAGCGAACTTGTCTATGTTTGTCTTGATCTTCCATTTTTTTTCAAATGTGTTGAGTCTGTTCGCCTCCCGCACGACCAGGGCGTCATGGTGGTCTAGGGTACCGTTGGAGGATATCTATATATCTATTTATCTATTCATATATCTATTTATCTGTCTTTCCATTCCATCTTTCTATCTCTGTCTCTCTATCTGCCTATATATCCATTCTATCTAACGACATTCATCTACCTATCTATCTATCAATCATTCAGTTTTGACAAGGCAGACGGTCGACAGAGACAGACAGACAGACAGACAGCCATCGATGGGGAAAAAGAGAAGGATGTGGCTTTGGATTAGCGGGTCGTTTCTTCCTTCATTTTTCTTTGGCGTCCGTTCTTTTAACTTTTCATTTATTTTCTTCGTCGGTGATCCTTTGATGTTTTTTCGCAAAGGTTTTTTATGGTGGTTTTATTTCTTTCTTTTTTATTTGTTTTTTGTGGTTCACTTCGTTTCTTTTTTTTCCAACGTTTCTTGGCTTCTATTCTTTTTTATTCTTTTTTTCCTCCGAGCCTTTTTAACCTTTGCCTCCTGCCCTTATCTAGTCCGCTTTTACCCTTTTACGAACACCTGTTGCACGCGCTCCCAATAAAATAATTCCTGGGTGTAAAAAAAGTCGCTACTTAGGCAAAAATTATTCCCTCGTTCTCTCCTCCTCTTCTTCTTCCTCTTCCTCTTTCTCCTCCTCCTCCTCCTCCTCCTCTATCTTTTATCTCTATTTCTTTTTTCATTTTCCTCTCTCTTCCTCTTCTTCCTTTGTTTCTTCAGTGTGCAGCTCCTCTTCTTTCTTCCGATCCTTTTCTCCGATCTCCTCTCATTTTCTCCTGACTTGCTCTTCTCCTTTCCTTGCTCTTTTCATCCTTTTCTCTCCTTTCTCCTCATCCTTTCTCTCCCTTTTTTTCTTGCCGCTCTTTCCCCTCATCTTTCTTTTCCTTCATAAATCCTCTTCCTCTACCCCATTCTTTTTTTCATATTGTTCTTCTTATTTTTCCTTCCTCTTCTCCCTCATCCTTACTCTTTTCATCCTCTTATTCCCTCTCAGAAAGGTAGGTAAATACATTAATCGATATATTGGTTGACAGATAGATAGATAGATTTGCTGGGTGAATAAATAGACGGACGATGTAAGTAACAGGAAAGTAGATAGGTAAAGAGGACAATAGAAAAAAAGTTTGTAAGTAGTTTTTCCCTACCCATATATCAGTTAGTGTATTTATCTTTCAATATTTTTCTACCTATCTGTTATTTGTAAGACTACCTATGCATTTATCTTGCTCTATCTGTATCTATCAATCTATTGTTTAGTTTTAGAGTAAGACAAATGCAAATAAATAGATACATATATAGACAGACAGAAAGACCGGAAGCAGACGGATAGAAGGGCTAATAGAGAGGTGGACAGACAGGTTGAGATGAAGACTAATTTGATTACCATCTGTATACCTGCGCAGAGGTAGATTCGACCCTTCGTTCCCTCTCTTCAAGGTCGAATATGTACGAGTCTTGTTACGGACTCCGATAACGAGACTTCCGGGTTAAGTTCTGGCTTCGTTCAGGTCAAGAGGAAGAGGAGAAAAAAGAAGAAGAGGAAGAGGACAGAATTACCAAACGAAGGGAGGAAACTAGAAAAGAGGGTCGAAGGGAACAATGGAGAGGAGGAAGAGGAGGAGAAAGAGAGGAAGAGAGCAAGGGAAAGGAGAATATGAGAGATAGAAAATCAAGAGAGAGAGAGAGAGAGAGAGAGAGAGAGAGAGAGAGAGAGAGAGAGAGAGAGAGAGAGAGAGAGAGAGAGAGAGAGAGAGAGAGAGAGAGAGAGAGAGAGAGAGAGAGAGAGAGAGAGAGAGAGAACCTAAAAGTGAGGCGAGTGGGAATGAAAGCGCCATTAAAGAAGGAGTAAAAAAATAAAAGGTGAAGGGAAGACCGAGGAAGGAAGGAAGGAAGGAAGGAAGAGAAGGAGGAGTCGTTTGAAGGAGCCCAAATAAGCGAATTCTCAAATTGCCGAGGAAAGAAAAAAAGTGGAAATAAAAATAATCAATCAGGAAGAGAGATGGAAAAATTCGTTTAGGGGGATGGGATATTGAGAGAGAGAGAGAGAGAGAGAGAGAGAGAGAGAGAGAGAGAGAGAGAGAGAGAGAGAGAGAGAGAGAGAGAGAGAGAGAGAGAGAGAGAGAGAGAGAGAGAGAGAGAGAGAGAGAGAGAGAGAGAGAGAGAGAGAGAGAGAGAGAGAGAGATTATAGATAAATGATGACCCAAATGTTACCTGTAATACATTGAGTAATCGCATTAAAAGATTATGTTCACCTGCATTGTTGTGATCCTTGTTGTCGCCTATACTGTCGCCTATAGTATGGCTGTAGTCGGGTTCTCATGCGTGCTTTTTCACATTATTTGTATATCCACCTATGCATCTGTTTTGCTCTGTATCTATCAATCTATTTATTCTTTGGTTTTAGTTTTAGGTATATGCAAATAGATGCATATATAGACATAGAGAAGGACCGGAAGCAGCAGGCCGATAGAAAGGCTAACAGAGAGGAGAACAGACAGGCAGAAATGAAGGAAACTATCACTAGGCACATAAATATACACATGGAAATAACCACAACCAATAGGAAAGCCTTAGAAATGGTGGGTATTTAAGTCCTGACATGTTTATATGGGTCGTAGTGAAGCTGCGGGACGTGGTGTCTTTATGGTACGGCCTCAGCGGATGTACGAAAGGCTACAATATAAATACCCGTCTGACAGCTATATCAGTATGTTGCGCGTGGTAGCCGGGCAATGATCATGCCTCTGAAAACGATGGGATTCCTTTAGTTTACTCCCCTGTGGCTGTTTTCACTTGACACCAGGTTTTATTCAAGGTTAAATATGGATAAAAAGGAAAGAAATGACACAGTAAAGTTATATATAGAAAACAGTGCATAAGGGAATTGCAAAGATAGCGATATATCACGAAAAGGTTAAATAAAATAAAAAAATGAGCATAAAGAAATGTAAATGATAACATGAGATATCACAAAATCGCTAGTTATAGAAAAAAAGCCTAACGAAATAAATAAAAAATATATATGACGACAGAATTTACATAACACCTTCTGAAAATTACAAACGCACAACTAATGAGCTTATAAATATTAATAATCAATACCGAGGAAATAATATTAAATAGAAAAGACTATTTATTTTTCTCGTAACGCCTTCATTTATTTAGTCGTATTTACCTGGCATCGCCGTAAGTGATGACACCTGTCTGGGGAGGGCGAGGCTCACTAATTGATTGGGGAGACACACGCGATGAAGGAGGTAATGAGAGACAGGGTGAGAGAGAGAGAGAGAGTACAGGTAGGGTGACATGATATAGGAAATAGAGCACTTTACTAATTGGCCAAACACACACACACACACACACACACACACACACACACACACACACACACACACACACACACACACACACACACACACACACACACACACACACACAGGTAGAACACACCTTTATGTACCCATGAGCAGACGTCTGACAGGTGTTGCGAAGGATATGGAAAACTCTTCGTGACGTAAGGAAGGACGGAGAAGGAGGAGGAGGAGGAGGAGGAGGAAAGTGGGTAGAAAGGGGAAGAGGAGGAGGAAAAGGAGATTATGGAAAGACAAGGGGAAACGAGATGGATTATTTGGAGAAGGAAGACTAAGGAGAACCTGGAGGAGAAGGAGGAGGAAGAGGAAAGAGGGGCAGGAGGAGGATGGAGGAAGGAGAGATTATCGAAAGTGAAGGGAAACGAGAAGGATGAATTGCATGAGGAGTAGGAACGGGAGAGGAGGAGAATAAAGAAGAAGGACAAGAACGAGGGCGAGGAAGAGGAGAAGCAGAGGCAAAGGAAACGGAGGTAGAGAAGAAAAAGGAAAAGAGAAGGAGAAAAAAAAGACACGAGGAAAAAAGATAAAAATGAGGGAAAAAGAAGAAAGATGAAAAAGACGGGAAAGGGAAAAAGAAAAAAAAGGAAAAGAAAGAGGAAGTAAAACAGGAAAAGACAAAGGAAAGGCAAAAGAAAAGACAGAGCTACAGTAAAGAGAAGGAAAAAGACAAAAAAATAAAGAGAAGATGATGAGGAGGAAAAGGAGGAGGAGAAAAATGAAGAAAAGTAAAACAGGGAAAGACAAAGGAAAGACAAAAGAAAAGACAGAGCTAAAGTAAAGAGAAGGAAAAAGACAAAAAAATAAAGAAGATGAGGAGGAAAAGAAGGAGAAAAATGAAGAGGTGGAGGAAGAAGAGAAGAGCCAAATGGAAGATGTGTGTAAAATATGTGAGACCCAGGACGAACCGGGCATCGGGCTGATAAGAAATAGCGAGACGAGGAGCGGGAAGATTTTGACCCGGGAAACTGAAGCGAAATGGAACCGAATGAAACTCACGTAGAAGAGCTCTGAATACACCTCCCTCCGCCCGCCAGCCAATCCATCTGTCTATCTGTGTCTGTCTATCCCTTTCGTATGTCTATTTATATGCGTGTGTCTGTATGTCTGAGTGAATGAGTGTTTCCATGCCTTTGATTTAGATATGATTCATCTCTCCTTCACACACACACACACACACACACACATACACACACACACACACACATACACACATACTCATTAAAAGGTATTATGCTGCTGGGGGACTAATTTTACACGCAATCAAAGCCTTCCCAATTACTAGATCTTTTCCTGGGATGAGACGGAGAGGGAGAGAGAGAGAGAATCAATTGATCGGCCAGACTTACTTCATACTCTCTCTCTCTCTCTCTCTCTCTCTCTCTCTCTCTCTCTCTCGATATTATACGTAGCCATCCTAAATATACCCAGTTACCTCATTCATATTCTCCTCTTCTTCTTCTTGTTACCGAGGGAAATGGGGGGAAGATAAACAGAGGAGATGGAATAGGTAGAGATATCGGAGAGATTAAGAGAACGATAGAGTTGAAGATTGGTTGGTGTGGCGCGCGAGAGAGAGACAGAGAGACAGAGAGAGACTGATAGATTGATGGGTGGCTGTTTGGTCAGCGTGCGGGCGCGGTGTCCTGTTGGACCCGGTTTCAAGTCCAGCCCTTTGCTACAAGCTAACGATTTTCAGTCATCACCGAGTGGCCTAAGACGGTATTATTTTAGTCTTTCACCAGTCTCAACATGACTTTTCTTACCCTTCTCATAAAATAGAGCTTCTCATTGTGAGTAATTTGAGCTCCATACGAGTATATACCCACCGCAAATTATTTATAAAGCTGACAGCGACTTTTGAAAGTTACTGGGTTTCTTGCGGGCACCTCGAGGCGCAATGGGGGGGCTGGGAGGGAGAGCGTAATACCCAAGGGGGTCGAGGGGGGCGAAGCCCCCCGTTAGCTAGGTCACGTCAAGTTAGGTTGGGGTAGTTAATTAGATTTAATCGGCGCGCAGTGAGGGGCGACGGAAATACTCAGCGCAGGACGGGACATGATGGCGGCGGCTCACTACGCGGGACGGTGTTGCGAGAATTATCTCCTGGCAGAAATAAGTCTGGGGGAATACACAGCAGGAAAAAAAATATTTGCTTGGTTTTGTTCTAGTTTGTCCACTTGTGATCTTTGTGAGCAGTGAGTGAAATATAGAAACAGTAAACAAGTTAAACCTCTCTGCGAGATACTTTGAGGCGGCGGCGACGGGTGCAGAACAGGCATTTAAAAGTCTCATTTTATTAGTGTTTTATTGATTTGCGGGAAAACAACAAGCAGGTTAATTCAAAACAGGCCGAAAACTACCAGAAAAAAATAGTTTCGTCCGAAATAGAGAGACTGGTGAAAGACCGAAATTTTACCCCTAAGACAACTCACATGCTAATGACCACCTGATGACCACCTCTCAACCCTAAACCCTCAACTCTAGCGAAACTTTTAAGAGGATCAAGTGGAGATCCGAGGGCCAGCATGAACCAAGCAGGAATGGCGTCACTATACAACACTGGGGCCAACCAACGGTCCCCATCATAAAAGCCTACCAGCGCTATAAAACAGGCGTTAAAAAATACAGAGAAAAACTGTATATCATCATTCTTATTCATCTCCTTTTTTTTCCTCCTCCTCCTACTCCTATGTCTCTTCCTCTTCAAGTCTACCTCCTCAATGCTCTCCTGCTTCATCTCCTCCTCCTCCTCCTGCTTCTCTTCCTCCTCCTCCTCCTGCTTCTCTTCCTCCTCCTCCTCCTCCTCTCCCCTTAACTCCTCCTCCCCTTTCAGGTTTATAACTTAACAGAGGCCTGCACCCATTCAGGACACGAACACTCACGAATAGGCGAGAGAGACCTTGAGACTACGCGGGGTGGGGAACCAGGAAGCAGAGCCGGGAAATGTTATGATGTTCCAGAAAGGATAACTAAACGCAATTGCTGTAGTAGTAGTAGTAGTAGTAGTGACAGTAGTAGTAGTAGTAAGAGTAAGAGTAGTAGTAGGACAGTGATAAAGGAGAGCGTGACTTGTGACATATGAGAGGAAAGGATATTACGGGAGAGAGAGAGAGAGAGAGAGAGAGAGAGGGAAGGGAGTATGGGGGGTGGAGACATAAGACTTTTGTCGTGTTAGGGAATGGAAGGGTGAGGAAAAAGAATGAGAAGGGAAAAGTTAGAGGTAAAAAGAGGGTAGTGCAGAGGAGAGAGGAAGGAGAAGGAGAAAAGGAAGAAGAGAGACGCAAGAAATATAAAAAAAGACCGTAGGAAAGAAAGGACGAAAGGAGAGGAATGTAGAGAGATAGAGAACGAAATGAAAACGGAGTAGTGGGCAGCAAAAAAGAGAAGAGAAGAGACAGAACTGGCAATGAAATGAGAGCAAGAAAAATAATTTGAGTGAAAAACAAGAACCAGAGAGAGAGAGAAGAAAAGGAAAGGCAAAAAATTAAGATACAAGTAAATAAAAAAGGAAAAAAGATAGGAAGTCAATCTAACAAAGAGAGAGGGACAGCATGATTTACAAAAAAGTATTAAAAAAATCTGTAAATGGGAAATCTAAAATAAAATGAAAAAATTGCGACTTAGTGATTTATTAAGTTTGAGAAATTGTATGAAATCAAAGAGAGGAACAATAAACGAACGTATAAAAAGAAAGTAAAAGGACCATAAAAGAGAAAGATGGAACCAGAAAGACATGGAAAAAGAGTGAAAAGTGAAAGAGAGAGATTCTGGCAATTGTCTATGTAAGTCTCTCTTTTTCTCTCTTTGTCTTTCTCTTTCTCTCGGTCTCTCTCATACACACACACAGAAAGGTTTATCCACAACTCACTCACTTCAACGTTCCAAAAATTTTAACTCCAAGAATATTTTTGAGGTGAAGAGGAAAAAATATATCTCAGAAGCTATTTTTTTTAACTGTTATGTTGAAACTGACTTTGTCTTGCTGAAAATTCTCTTGCATTGTCTTGTGAGCTTACGATGAGAAAAGAAAAGAACAGAGTGGATCCTAATACGACTTTCAATGTTTCTGTTTTGTGTTTGTTGATATGAATGTAGTGTCGTAAAGGAAAGGAATAAATATTAGATAGAAAAAAAAATAGGGAAATATATAAATGCTGCCTGTTGAACTTAACGAAATGAAATATATTGTGTGGGGTGGGGGGGTTACGTGTGTGTGTGTGTGTGTGTGTGTGTGTGTGTGTGTGTGTGTGTGTGTGTGTGTGTGTGTGTGTACTTTTTCCTATTTATAAATCATGACTGACAGGTGTTGGTCGTTTTGTTTACATTTCGTTATTCCTGAACGTGTGTGTGTGTGTGTGTGTGTGTGTGTGTGTGTGTGTGTGTGTGTGTGTGTGTGTGTGTGTGTGTGTGTGTGTGTGTGTCTCTGTCTGTCTGTCTGAAAATGCCAATAGATGTTAAACAAATAAGTCCAATGATTATGTATTTTACCGTGAATATTTTGCCAATTAATAAAACACTGAAGAAATCACTGCAATTTTTCATTTTCCCATGCATAAAATTAGTCAGTAATTAGGAGAAAAAGGCAATCTATTTTGTATAGTGCTGGAACTGGAGGCATGAAGCTCTCTCTCTCTCTCTCTCTCTCTCTCTCTCTCTCTCTCTCTCTCTCTCTCTCTCTCTCTCTCTCTCTCTCTCTCCATTACACCCTATTTTCCATTTTCATTTTTCAATTCACCTTCCCGGATGGATTCTGGGAACGTGTTCAGCCAAATAGAAACAAAATCGAGTCGAGTAAAGGGCATCCAACTCCACACAAATTGGTTCGGCAACGAGATCTGATTGCAGGCTCAGTCCTTTGTTTACCTGTTAAAATAAACGCATCTTCCCAACGGTGTTACGATAAGAGGGGGGATACGTGAGTGTGTGAGTGAGTGAGTGAGGGAGGGAGGGAGGAAGACTATAGAGGAAGCGATACGAGAAATGTGATTGTGATAGTGGTGGTGGTGGTGGTGGTGGTGATTCTGGTGATTTTTTTTTCGAACTTTTGTTCTTTGTATATTTTCCTCCCGCACTAAACTGAAACACACACTCAAAAATGACCCGTGTGAAAAATCAAAGCAGAACGCGCGTGTGTGTGTGTGTGTGTGTGTGTGTGTGTGTGTGTGTGTGTGTGTGTGTTACAGATTTACCGATTCCCAAATTAGCGTCCGTCATTAGCGAGACGAGACTTAACATCAAAGAAACAGATTTTTTTTTTCTTTTTAGTTGGCGTCCCTCTCCAATGTAAATTATTTCTCTTCAAACTGAAAAAAATATCAAATCACAACAGATGAAAGACATAGATATTAATTTCTACTTACTTGAATTTAGACATTATTACTGAGAAAACAAAAACTAAAAAGATGAAAGACAAAGAGCAAAGAAAATAAAGCTTCAGTACGTGCCTCGGACTCTTTGTAATACTTTCAGTCCTTTTCTGATTTTTATGTATTTTTGGTATTGATGGAAAGCGGCGCTTGAAAGGGTGTGTGTGTGTGTGTGAGAGAGAGAGAGAGAGAGAGAGAGAGAGAGAGAGAGAGAGAGAGAGAGAGAGAGAGATTAATTCATACCCTCAGTTCCAGCCCTGTATGGACAAAACGCACTGCATAGTTTGTAATTAATGATCAATTCTATGCATGAAAAAATAGGATACCAGTGATTTTTTCAATGTTTTCAATTGTTAACATGTTCCGGAAAATACACATAACTTTTGGAATCTGTTTGTTTATTTAGTATCTATTGACATTTACAGAACGACACACACACACACACACACACACACACACACACACACACACACACACACACACACACGCATACGCACACAAATAAACAAACAAATAAACAAACACGCATCGATCGATATGTACACAGATTATTTTCGTTTTTTTTTATGTAGCTGTTAATCATTACCTGTTCCCCTTACCACCTGGACCACTTCATCAAACAGTCGAAATCACGTTGGCCGGCTCACGCGCCGCCGCCGTTAGTTAGTGTTTTTTTTATATATACTTGTCAGAGGCCTTAATTATTACATGCAGCCCCCTCCAAAATAAAAAAATCTACAACCGAACCCAAAACATTTAATGAACGGGTCGTAATCGTGTTCGTCGCCTCACGCGCCGCCGCCGCAGGTCAGCCTCCACACAGTAAAACGGCTGATGTGAAACGAAACTGAAACAAATTAACACGAGGCGGCAGTGCATTTTTCGCCCCTTCCCTCCGGCGCGGCCCATAGAGCAGCGGGGATGATGGGCTTTCATATTTACAACGAAATATTTCCCGACGAACTAAATTGCATTGGCGTTACTCACGTTACTCTCACTCACGTTTTTTTCTTTCTTTTGAGTTCGGACATGTTTGTTTATAGTAAGAAAAAAGATTTGAAACAGTCCTATGAAGGTTGCAAATTAGTTTATTGTTATTTTTCTAATGGGGAATATGCGGATTTTTATTAGAGGCAAGAGGTGAAGGAAGGATAGGTAAGGGTGAAAGAAAGAAATGGAAAGTAGGTGGCAGGTGTGAAATGGAAAGTAGGAGACAGGTGTGTAGGTGGAGAAAGGGCAAATAAGAAAAATGTAAAAAAGGACAAATAAAAAGGCTGGCTACTAGTAAGGATGAATGGAATAAAATCGCATTGAAAAGTAAGCAAGGAGGATAAAAGGAGGTGAAATGAGTAGGAGAGCGTAGGAGTGCTTACATACTCTCTCTCTCTCTCTCTCTCTCTCTCTCTCTCTCTCTCTCTCTCTCTCTCTCTCTCTCTCTCTCTCTCTCTCTCTCTCTCTCTCTCTCTCTCTCTCTCTCTCTCTCTCTCTCTCCCTTACTTTACACATAACCTATTTTCGTGTAACATGGAAAAGAAAAAGACATAAGGAAGAGCAAAGGAAGTGGAAGAAAATGACAAATGGATGAGACGTTAAAAAGACGAAAATTTGGAAAGTGAAACATTGAAAAGAAAAAAAGAAAATGAAACAGGGCGAACAGAGAGAGAGAGAGAGAGAGAGAGAGAGAGAGAGAGAGAGAGAGAGAGAGAGAGAGAGAGAGAGAGAGAGAGAGAGAGAGAATATTTCGTCCAATTTGTATTTGGTCCCCTACAGCCTCTCTATATATTTTCCTTTTAATTTTTTCCTGAATATAAATCTGCTTTTGATCAACATTTAAAAGGGAAAAATGTCACGTTTTCTTTTTCAAACTCTTTATCGCAGTTCCTTAATTTTTCTTTTATAGTGTTTTTACGATTAAGGTATTTCAAATTACTGATGACGTATGAAAGTTTATCGGTTTGGAAGGATTTCGTTCAAGTTTATCTCTATCGTCATTTCGAGGCACAAGTTTTATTATACTTGTGGCTAAGTTTCTGCTGACAAACGCTCAACTTTTTCCAATCCGCTGCACGAACCATTTTGGGCCATTATTGTCCGATGAGTCGATTTTGAACGAAGATTTTTGGATTGAGTCATGGATGCGTTGATTTGGTCCCCTTGTGTGTGTGTATGCGTGTGTGTGTGTGTGTGTGTGTGTGTGTGTGTGTGTGTGTGTGTGCTCCCCTATCAAAGTTATTGTCTAAACCACAAAGCAAATGACCCCAAATTAGTGAAATTACTCCATATAATAACAATTGTTTCTATATCTATTAAATATGGCTTCCTTTTCCCCTCCCTTCCCCTCGCTGCCTTAATAACTACCCTCCATCCCTCCCTCCCTCCCTCCCTTGCACTCCTTCCACTTTCATTCCCAACCCTTTCCCTCCTAACCCTTTCTTCCATTCTCGTGTGTATTTTTAGCTTTCTCTTTCCTTCCTCTCCTCCGTCTCCTCATTCCCCTCCCATTCGTCTTATTCCCTCTCTTCCTATCTTTCAGTCCCACCTATTCCCTCATCACCATTTCATCCCTATCCTTCACTTCCATTCTCCTGTGCCTTCTACTTCCCTTTCCTCTCATTCCTCCCTTACCTTTCCTCTGTCCCATCCATCCCACACCCTCTCTCCCTCTCCTTACTTTCCCATCTATATTCGACCTCTCCTTCCTTTCCAGTCCTTCTCTTCCATTCTCTTCTGTGCACTTCACCCCTTGCATCCTTCTTCTCCTTCGCACTCCTCTCATCTCTTCCTTCCTTCCTTCTTCCCCTTTTCATCTCTTCCACCCGCTCGCCTTCTCTTCTTCGTTCTTCCCTCATATCCCTTCCCTCCTCCCTCGCCCTTTCCTTTCTCCCTCCCCCCTCCTACTACTAGTCCGTATTAATGATGTTCTGTTTCACGCTAAATAATTGGGCTTTCCAGTCATTCCATTCCTCCCTCCTCCCCTTTCCTTCCTCTCTCCGTTTACTCGCTTTCTAATTCCTTCTCCCTTCCTCCCTTGGTCTATATTCTCATTTCCTTCCCTCCTCCTCCTCCTCCTCCTCCTCCTCCTCCTCCTCCTCCTCCTCCTCCTCCTCCTGATGACACAAAAATTGCTAGTAAAGTAACTGCGATACTCGACGAAGAAGCTTTACAATCAGATATAGATCGACTTGCACGTTGGGCCAATCAATGGCAAATGAAATTTAACGTTGAGAAATGTAAAGTGTTGCACATCGGAAAAAATAACAATCGCGTTCGGTACGTAATGAATGGCCAACAACTTTCTGCAGTAAGTAAAGAAAAGGATCTTGGAATCACTATATCAAGCGATTTAAAGCCCGGTCAGCATTGTTCAGAGGTAGTTAAAACTGCAAACAAATTGGTTGGCTTCATCGGACGAGTCTTTAATAATAAATCGGAAAAAGTAATATTAAAACTGTATAATTCGTTGGTTCGACCCCGTCTAGAGTACTGTGTACAGTTTTGGTCTCCCTACTTCAGAAAACACATAGAAAAGTTGGAACGGGTCCAACGAAGAGTAACAAAGATGATTCCTAGGTTGAGAAATTTGTCATATGAACAAAGGCTTAAAGAAGTAAATTTATTCAGCCTATCAAAACGAAGAATGCGAGGCGATCTAATAGAAGTGTTTAAAATGTTCAAAGGATTCAGTGATATTAATGCGGAAGATTACTTTACAATTGATCGATCAAATAGAACAAGAAGAAATCACAATTTGAAGATAAGTGGTAAATGATTCTCGTCGCACGAAGCTAAACACTTCTTCTTCAATCGAGTTGTTAATGTTTGGAACTCTCTACCTTGTGATGTCGTTGATAGTACAACAGTTACGGCCTTCAAGAATAGATTAGACAAGTGTTTTGAATCCAACCAGCAACTTAGATATTACTCATTGTCGTAATAACGTTAAGTTCTTTCGAATACTGGTGTCCTTGTCCGCTTTTATCGCCCGGTTAGTGGTAGCAGTAATGGTAGTTCTTTCCTCTTTCCTACATTAATTCCATGCAGTTTTTCCATGCTGCAAGGTTCTTTTTCCTTTCCTGCCAGCTTTGGCTGGAGGGATGGGGGGGTGGGGAGGAGCCTTCGCCTTTGCTGTCCTTCATCTTCCACCTTTGATTAGATAGTTAGTGTAGCTTGTCACAAACAACCTCGTAAGGACCAGCAGGTCTGCTGTTGTTTGTTCTTCCTTTGTGTTCCTTTGTGTTCTCCTCTTCCTCCTCCTCCTTCTCCTCCTCGTCCTTCTTTCTGGTCACTGCTCCTCATTTCTCCTCCTTGTGCGCAGTAAGTTATAATGTCATTGTTATTATTATCATCTTTATTATTATTATTATTATTATTATTATTATTATTATTATTATTATTATTATTATTATTATTATTATTATTATTATTTTTATTATTATTAGAGAGAGAGAGAGAGAGAGAGAGAGAGAGAGAGAATTATTACTCTTTTCTATCTATTTATCTATCTATCTATCTATCTATCTATCTATCTATCCATCCATCCATCCATCTGATCACCACCTTACCTGTTCTCTTTCACGAAGGTTAATTAATTGTGTTCCGTTACCTTTGTTCTCCGCGAGGTTTTTAAGGCGGCGCACGGAGAGTAATTGCTCAAAGTGGTAATCAGCGTTTTTCTCTGTGAGGTCTATGGGCTGCGGACCGCCTGCTGCTGTTTAGAATGGTGTACGTTATTACCACACACACACACACACACACACACACACACACACACACACATTCCATTACACTACTCAATAATAAAAACAAGAAAATGGAGGAAGAGTAGGAAGGAAAACCAAACGAAGATGCAGAAGAAGAATGAAAACAGAGAAAGGAAGAAAAAAGAAACAAACAAAACTAACACATAGGGAGCTCGTTTACCTTGTCCACGTGCACGGGTCAAGGTGACCTGGCCCCCCACAGGCAGGTAAAATTATAACAATGCCGGTTAATGAGCCACCTGATTGCACACCTGTCGGCCGCTGCGATCAATGGTCTTCGTGTTCTTTGTTTGTCAGGTAGCATCGTGTGTGCCATGCAGTGTTTGTGTTGAGTTTGTGTTGCGTGCTCCATTGTTCCTTCTCCCCCTCCCTCTCTCTCTCCCTCACTCCTCCACTCCCTCCCTTTCAGTCCCTTCTCTGTTCCAATTTTCTTTTTTCTCTCCATAATTCCCTGCTCCTATCTCCTTTCTTTCTTCCATCATTCCTTATCTCCCTTCCTCCATCTCTCCCAGTCTCCTTTCCTTTTTGTACTTTTCTTTTTTTCATTACATCCTTTCTTTCCTCCCTTCTTCCATCTCTTACTCCCACTTTCCGAGTCCCTACATATTTCTCTCCTTCATCCTTTCGTCCTTCCTTGGCTCCTTTTCCCTTTATCCTTTCATCTTTCTCCTCTTGCCCACTTCACTCCCTCTTTTCCTTTTCCTGCCTCCCTCCATTCTTCCTTGCCTCTTCATTCTTTTCTGTGTCTACCTACCGTCTGTCTCCCATACGTCCGTCTCTCCCTTCCATCTTCTCTGACTACCTTTGTCTTGCGGATCAATACCATAAACAATTGTAAACATAACATTCCTCCCGCTTACGAAATTGCCTTCTGCTGGACAGTTTTGCGTGACCTTATCGGACTCTCGGAATGAAGTCTTGGCATGTTCCTTCCATCCTCTGTCTGTCTGTGTGCCTGTCTGTCCTGTTGCCCAACATTTACCTCATTCCACTTTTATCAGCACTCCGAAACCGTCTCATAACCTTCCACTCTCCGTGTCTGTCTTTCGTGTTTCGCTTTTTTATGCCTATCTGTCTTCCTGGCTGCCTGGATGTCTGTCTGTCTGGCCGGCTGCCGGGTTGTCTGGCTGGCTGCCTGACCACTTTATTTTGTTGGACGAACTTTGTGCACTGTCTTATCCGACTAGTATAACGTGGTGAATGTATGGGTAGAGAGATAGAGAGCGAGAGAGACACACACAGGCAGACAGAGGTAGAGACAATAGACAAACAGACACAAAGGCACATATACACAATCAAAGAGTAAGGGATATAGTCACGAAAACAATGGAATAATACACACACACACACACACACACACACACACACACACACACACACACACACACACACACACACACACACACACACACACACACACACACACACACACACACACACACACACACACACACACACACACACACACCTACCCCCCACCAACCCACACACGAACATATTTATACCCGAACAGAAACATAAGCAAAACATCACAAATTTAAACGAAAAGAATAGAAAATAATAGAAATATCATATGTCGAGGTACAGTGGCTTCAGGTGGGCTGGTGACGGACGGGCCAGTGACAGGTGCGAGCCAGGTAACATATTGAGCGCCTTCACGCAGCGCCGGGGTGGCAGGTGTTCATCCGGGGCTCAGTGCTCTCCCCTCCACGCGATCAAAACTTAATTCTCCTCCGCTGCCGAACAAAAGCACTCCATCAATATACTGTGTTAAGACCCTCAAACGCATGTCCACCTCCTCCTCCTCCTCTTCCTATTCTAACCTTCCGTCTCCATATCCTCCTGCCCCTAGTCTTCCTCTTCTTCTTTGCCCTTCTCTTCCTCCTCCTCCTCCATTTTTTCTTCTTCATATCCCTTCAAACATGTCATCCTCCTTCTCTTCTCTCACTACTTCTCTCCCAACCTTCATTCCTTACTTCCTCCTATTGTGCCTCCTCCTACTCCCTCTTTTCATCCCTCCTTCTTTCTGACCCCCCATCCTCCTCCTCCTTTACCTATTCCCACCCTCTTATCTCTGTCTCATCCTGATCATCGGTCCCTCTCTCTCATATTCCACTAAGTTTGACCCTCCTCTTCTTTGACCCCTTCATACTCCTCTCCTCTTTACTTATTCACTTCTTACCTTCCTCTCTTCCTAATCATCGCTCCCTGTTTCTCATATACCTCTTCGTTTGACCCTCTTTATGTTTCCCTGCTTCTCCCTTTCACCCCTTAATCACTCTCACCTTTCCTCACCATCACCTCCCTCCTTTCCTCTTCATCCATTCACTCTCTCATACCTCTTACTGATCATCTCTCCTTCCCTCTCATATTTCTCTTCTTTTAGCTCTCATCTTCACCCACCACTTTCTTTCACCCCTCAATACCTTCTGCTTCTCACCATCAACTACCTCCTTTCCTCTTCACCTATTAGCTCCCTTGTACCCCTTTCTCCCTAATCATCGGTTCTTCCCTCTCAAACTTCTCCTCTCTTGGTCATCTTATCTTCGCATACTCCTTCTTACCTTTCCTCACCAGCTTCCTCCTTTCCTCTTCACCTAATCACTCCCTCTTACCCCTTCTCTTCCTGATCACTGCTTCTTCCCTCTCATATTCCACTTCTTTTAGCCCTTTTATCATTTTCTTCCATTTCCCTTTCACCCCTCAACCCTTCCTACCTCTCCTAACCATCACCTCACTTATCTTCCTCTCCTTCTGACGCGCTCTCTCCCTTCTGTGTTGTATCGGCGCAGAGAAGCAAGACAAGTGATAACAGGATCCTATTTGTCGGCTTTTGGCTATGATGGATGAGCTGTCAGCGTGATGGATAAGGAATGTAATAAATAACTATAAATAGATTAGTCTGTGAATGTGTTCGCATGTATGTAGGAGGAAAACGGAGGAGATCAAACAGGTGTAAGATATGTTTCGAGTTGTTTCTGTGTGTGTGTGTGTGTGTGTGTGTATGTTTATATGAGTGTTTCTTTCGTGTTTTCTGTTTCGTAAAGTTTCTGGTTGCTTTCCACATTCGTTAGTCTGTGTGAGTCCTTTTGTGGCTGTGTGTGTATGTGTGTTTTGTTGTTTTCTATTTCGTTAAGTTCTCTGGTTTCTTTCCGCATCCGTTTGTCTCTGTGTGCCCATTGTGGCTGTGTGTGTGTGTGTGTGTGTGTGTGTGTGTGTGTGTGTGTGTGTGTGTGTGTGACTGCGTTTTTTCCACCTCTCAGTTTATATATATTTACATTCTCTCATCTCTTTCCACGTCTCTTTGTCCCAGGGTGGGTCTTCTATCCGTTCTCAGCCCCTTACGTTGTCCCATCTCGTCCCGTCTCTCCCCCACACGTCTTCACAAACTTTATCGACACATTATCACCAAACTTTACACGCTCAAATGACCGCAATTCAACGTGAGGCTAACGAATTGAATCGCCTGGAACACACACACACACACACACACACACACACACACACACACACACACACACACACTTGCTTCTAAGCCACTTTCTTCGTCGGCTTGGTCCTCCTTTCGTCCCCCGTAAATACCCTCCCACCCTTAAGTTCACTGACCTTCCGACTATATATCCACTGAAGTTTTACGGGGAAGCTCTGGCGGGGAAGAAATTGGCTGTTTGTGTTCATCCCTCTGAGCGTGTTAGCGCGTCATTTGATTGTGAGATATATGAAGTGTATGGTTGTATGTTTGTGTTTTCGTGTTAACGTGGTAGCTGCGGGGATCATGTTTCTTAAAGTTCCCTCTAAGCGAGAAAAATGAAAAAAAATCATCACTCACACAAACCATTTCATAATATATACCAACGCATTTGTGATTAGTTTATGCACCATCAATTTTGGGGGGCTTATATCATGGAAAAAAAATGGCCCGTCGCTGCTACACGGTAAAGCCACAAATTTGGCCCATCGCTGCTACCGTGTTAAGAGGTCATTGTGCTGTATTTTGTCGAGTGAACTTTTTTAATACCATACATAAGGAATGGATTTTTTTAAGGGGGATTGTTCTTAGTTTCGAAGCAGAAACTATTAAGGTGATGCTGTTTGTGGTGATGTTGCTGCTCATGTTAATATTACTGATGTTATGGAAATCTATGTTGTTATTTTTTTCTTTTCTCTCTCTCTCTCTCTCTCTCTCTCTCTCTCTCTCTCTCTCTCTCTCTCTCCATTTTTTTTTCACATCCACAAAGGACAACACCAATGCATTTTTACACCGCACGCCTCTCACCCTCCTCCCCTCCTTATATTCCTTTCCCTTTTCTCCCCTTTCTTTCCCAGTCCCCTCCCTTCCTCCCCCCTTCCCTCCCTTCCCCCTTCCCTCCCTCCCTACCTTCCACCCCCACCCCTCCCCTGTGCCTGTTTACCCACCTTCCTGGTTCACTAATTCCTGTTTGCTAATGGTAAACAGTTGAGAGAGAGAGAGAGAGAGAGAGAGAAATTTTAAAAGCATAGGATCACCTGATATCAAGTTCGAGAAGAGAGAAAACTGAGCGGCTTTCAAAGGCTTACGTGAACTTTAGTTTTTATCTAATTTCCCCTAAAAAACGTAAATCTTCGAAAATACGTCACAACATTTTTTTCCCGTCTTCCTTTGCGACGGGATTCCATTGAACTCGAACCTTTTGATCAGTCGATTTTTATTTTACTCTTTTAAATAAAAACGTCATCCTGTCTCTCTTGAATTGCCTTAAACTCAACCTTATTTAGGCTTTATGGTGACAAAAAATAGACTTATGGATATTGTTGATGGGGTATTGACCTCAAGCTTCTAATGAATATATATGAAGAACAGATTCAAAGTATAGGTATATATTTTTCTTTACAATACTCATTTAATTGATAGTAATTGTCTATTCTTTAAATAATAGCAGAATATGGATATTTACGTGATTGTGCTTAACTGCTTCATGATAATACGAAAAATAATAACAAAAAGAAGAGTAATGATAGTAATAGTAAGAATAATTGTAGTAGTAGTAATAAAAATAATGCTAGTAGAATGCCGATACCAATAACGAATATGTTTGTTCTAGTAAGCCGCCCACCAAAAAATATTTCTCGTGAGGCGGAGAAAAGTAGAGAAAAACTTAAACTCTCAGAAAACTGTTACTTTTTAGTGCGACAGTGACGGGTGTGTCCTCCTGCCTGACCCCCCCCCTCCCCCCCCCCCTCTCTCTCTCTCTCTCTCTCTCTCTCTCTCTCTCTCTCTCTCTCTCTCTCTCTCTCATTTCTTACTCACTCAAGGCAACAAGTCCGGGTCAATTCAGATTCTCTCTCTTTTGCTACCTGTCTGTTCTGTCAGGTAATGGCGAAGTGATCTTTATCTTGCATTTAAGTGGGATTTAATTCTCCTCTATGTCCCTTTAACACTACTATTTATCTCCTCGTTTTATCTCTCTCTATTCGTTGTTTTCATCTTTTTTTCTCTCCCTCTCTCTCTTTTGTTACTCGTGTTTATTTTTATTCCCGGGTCTTCTCTCCTCTCCCTTGGCTTTCCTTTTGTCTCTTTTCTCTTCCTTCTCGCTTCCTTTATCCTCTAATCTTCCCTCCTTTCTGGTTATTTTTTATCATCTGTTGTTCTCTCGTCTTATCTCGTTTCTTCCTTTCCCCTCCTCTATTACTGTTATCTTCTCACTCTGTATTATTTATGGTCTCTCCTGATTGCTGTATTTTTCAAGCTGCTTGTTCGCTTCCTGTTTTTCCTCTTTCTCTCTTTATCTGTTCATCTATTCCTGCATATCACCCTCATTCTTCCTCTTTTTCTTATGCTCCTCCATTTTCTCTTCATTATTCCTTCCCATTTTCTCAGCCCTGTTTTTTTTCCTTTCATTCTTTTCGTAGTTTTATATAGATTTGACCTCAGCCTTTCTCTTTTCCTTTTTTTTATCTCATATTTACATCCACTATATTTTTCCCCTGTTCTATCTATCCGATTATTATATATTTTTTTTTTGCTCATTTTTCTAGTTTAGCATGCATCAGTTCTTTTCTAACCCGTATTTGTATATATTTTTCAGTTTTATTCTCTTTTTCCTTACGTCTCCTCAATTTCCCCGTGCCAGGCTAAACTGAAGGGGAGGTAAACAGTTTGCTCCATTACCACGTTTTAATACCCTGAAGAGCGACAATTTTCCCTCAGCCCAGGTAACGCTGGGCCCTGAGGCGTTGTTTGCTACGAGGCGAAAATACGTGTTGCATATTTATAGCGAGGGGGAGAGAGGGAGAGGGCGAGCTGTCAGGGGGAGACGTTAGACCGGAAGGGACGGGGAGGAAGGGAAGGAAATGGGGAGGCTGGAGGGCGGCAAGAGGAGGTGGTAGTGAGGGTGGGAAGAGAGACAATAGCGAAGTGAGAGGGAAGGAAGGTGGGATGTGGTACAGAGGGAGGAACGGGATGAGAACAGAGGAAAGAGAAAATGGTCTGAAGGGGTGAAGTAGGAAACGGAGAAGCTAAGAAGAAAAAGGGAGTGTGGAAGTAGAGTTTATGAATCTGCGAGAGGTTCAAAGATTATGAAGAAGAGAGGAGGAAGAAGTGGAGGAGTTAAAAAGAGAAAGATAATGCGGTTGGAAAGGAAATGATGGTGGACTGGGTAAAGGAGAATGAGGAGTTTATGAATCTGCGAGAGGTTCAAAGATTATGAAGAAGAGAGGAGGAAGAAGTGGAGGAGTTAAAAAGAGAAAGATGGTGCGGTAGGAAAGGAAATGATGGTGGAATAGGTAAGGGAGGAGGAGGAGTTTATGAAGCTGAAAAAGGTGCAAAAGCTGTGAAGAAGAGATGAGGAGGAGCTAGAGGAAGATTTAACGATAAAGAAATACAGGAAGGAGGAAGGAGATGAGTTAAGAGGAGAGATAATGCGAAAGAAAATATTAAAAAGAATAAAATATGTGAAGAAGGTGTAGGAGTATATGAAACTATTAGAGGTCCAAAGGTATGAAGAAGGGAAGAGGAGGAGGAGGAGGAGGAGGAGGTAGAGGAAAAAATAATGAGCAAGAAATCGAGGATGGAAGAAGGAAAGGAGGTAAGAAGATAAAGTACGATAGTGGAGATTTTAAGGAGGGAGTGAAATAGGTAAAGAAGGTGTTTAGGAGCTTATGAATATGCTAGAAGTGTTAAGAATATGTAGGGAACTGGAGGAAGAGAAAGGGAAGGAAACACTGAAAGAAATAGAGAAAGGAGGAAGGGTAGGGTGGAAGAGTTAAGAGGAAGGGAGGAGAGAGAATGTGTAAGGAGGTGAAGGACGAGGGTGTTAATGAAGACGAATAAGGAGGAAAAGAGCGATAAATAAGGGAGGAAGGAAGGAAGCATGGAAGGAAGGAAGGGAAGAAGGAAAACTTATGAGTAAAAAAGAGGATGAGGGGGAAAGCAGAATTGAGAAGACAAGAAACAATTCGGTGTTAAACACGAGAGAGAGAGAGAGAGAGAGAGAGAGAGAGAGAGAGAGAGAGAGGGTCAGAAAAATAAATAAAAATGTACAGGTATTTTTTCTTCTGCGGCTGACTTGCAGAATAAAAATAAAAATACTTTATCTCTCTCTCTCTCTCTCTCTCTCTCTCTCTCTCTCTCTCTCTCTCTCTCTCTCGCTCTCATTTTTTTATTGTATGCTTGGATATTTCGCCTATCAAAGAGAGAAGAGTAAAAAAAAAAAAAAAATACTTATCCATAATTTTCTTGTATTCTGAGTGACACATTTATGAATCTGTCCGCTTTTACTTTTTTCAATACTTTTTTTTGTCTTTCCTTTTTTCTCGTGCCTTAACAAACATAAACAACAGCAATCCTCTCTTCCTCAATCTCCCATTCCCTCTTTCCCTCCCTTAACCTTTCCCTCTCTCCCTCCCCTAACACAGAAATCCTCCCTTCCTCAATCTCCCCTTCCCTTGTTCCCTTCCTTAACCTTTCCCTCCCTCCCTCCACTAACCTTTCCCTCTCTCCTTCCCCTAACACAGTAATCCTCCCTTCCTCAATCTCCCCTTCCCTTGTTCCCTTCCTTAACCTTTCCCTCCCTCCCTCCCCTAACCTTTCCTCTCTCCCTCCATTATCTTGCCTCATCCCTTCCTCTTTCCTCCTAATCTCCCCCTTAATCCGTCATTGTCCTTTTCGTTCCCTTCCATCATTCCATCCAGCCTCCCTCTCTCATCCTTTTCTCTCTCTCTCCCTTCCTCCCTTTCATTTCTTTACGCCATACCACCCGATTTCCCTCTTCAGCTTCTCTTCCTCCCTTCTCTCGTTTCCTTGCACCATTCCTTCCATGTTCCCTCTCTCCCTCCTTTCTCCCTCCCTTCTTTCCCTTCTTCGTCTCCTTACCCCAGCCCTTCCATTTTCCCTCTCTCACCCTCTTCTCTCCCTCCTTTCCTCCCTCCTTCGTGTCCTTGCATCATCTCAACCAACTGCCCTTCCTCAGCCTCTTCCCTCCCTCTCATACTCCCTCCCAGTATCCTTCTCTCTCCTCCTAACTCTCCTTCCTTCCCTTCCCTCCTACCCTTCTTTCCCCGTATAGGCACTGGGAGTCTGTGCAACAAGCTACCACTAAGATACCACTTCCTTCCCTTCCCTCCTACCCTCCTTTCCCGTATAGGCACTGGGAGTCTGTGCAACAAGCTACCACTAAGATGTTACGGCTTCGTGGAGACAGCGAGGCACATCACGAGAGGACTAAGGAGGGAGGAAGAGGAACAAAATCGTGCGCCAGCTTAAGTCAGTCCTTGTCAAGAGTCATGTCAAACAGCAGCGGATCTTGATTTTTTTTGTGTGTGTGTTGGTGGGTGTTTTTTATGTTGTCTTTTGTTAATGTGATGTTTGTTCTTGTGCATGGTATATATTTCTTTGTTGTTTATTCGTGGTTTTCTCGCGTGTTTTGTTTAAACTATTTTGTGTGGTCTGTTTTATCTCACGACTTATATTATTTATGAGTGTGGTGTGTGTTTTTGAAGTCTTGAGAGCTAAAAAACGAGTAATTTCCTTTTGCTGGTGAAAATAAAACATATACACCATTAAGAATATAAGCAAAAGGAAAAACATTTAGAACATGAATCATTGCCTAACATACGATGAAATTAAAGTCACCACTACAAGAGAAGAAAGGAAGGCAACACAAATTATATAAAGGAAACACACGGTAAAGCTGCAGGTCCGGTCAGATGAGTCAACACTTTACACAACTGGGATTATATGTCATCCGGTCTTTGTCATTTGTTGTTTTTTTCGCTTTCCTAACATTACTTTATTGCAAGCGTTGCCAGGGTGGGATGATTTATGGCTGTATGAACGCTGTATATTGTGAGGCAGGTATTCATGTGTTGTTTGATCCTTTCCATAAATTTTATTCCTCCCTAACGCATATTATTTCGACGAACTCTTTTTCACTAATCATTGCCATTGCATATCGTCACCTTCAGAAACAGGCCTCCTAAATCCGTTTCCTACTTTTTGAGAAATCGAAGACCGTTATTTTCTAATTCGTTTTTGATATAGGCGGAAATGTTAAGGCTAGTTTTAGATACTCACACCTAAAAACCACTTAGGCAAATTAACTGTATCAAATCAAACGTCATGTAATGAGAAAATGATTTAGCCAAAGATCCGGGAAAAAATTATTTAGGCAGTTTTTACCGTTTTTTTTTTTTCTTATTCACCCGATGCGTGCTCTGTAATAATTTCATGTTTTTGGCAAATTGTTTTCCAAAATTTTATTAGTGTAGACTTTTCCACTATGGATTCAATATTGCCCCTTCCTTATTGTACGACATTTGATATATTTTTTTCCTACGCGTATGTGAGTTTCCTTTAATTTTCCGTTATTTCCCCTCGGCGGGTACTTGTTTCATCCCTTGCGGGAGTCAGCACCACAAAAGAAGGAATCAGAAACACAAACACCGGATGTAAACAGAAAACGTGGTGTTATACAGGAAACACAAGGTAGACTGTTTGTAATGAGAGCGTGGCGGCGGCGAGGCGGCTTTCCGGCGGCCAGGCGAGATTTGCCTAAAGAAACAAAAACGGGGCCAAGGGAAATATGTCCCTCTAGTCAAACCTCGACTTCCTCGCTGCCTACAGAACGGCTTTGTGTGCGGCACGTTTGTGGGGAGAGGGGGGGAGGAGAGGGAACGGAGGGATGAAAGATAGGAAAGGAGGAGTATGGAGTAGGAAAAAGGAAAGAATAGAAAGAAACATGAAGGTAGGGAAGGAAGAAATGAGGAAGTGAGGGATGGGAGATAAAAGGAGGAATACTGAATAGAAAATATAAAAGTATAAAACGAGAAACATGAAGGAGGAAGAGAAGAATGTGAGGTCGAAAGGAGAAGTAGAAAACAGAAAAGAGGAAAGTAAAGAAAAAATGCATGGAGGGAAGGACAAAAAAACGAAGGACGGCAAGGGTGGGTGAAAGAGAGGAAGAAATGAAGAAAGAAAGAAAAAAAAGAGATATTGAGTGAAGAGAGGAAAGAGGATACGGAGAATGGGAATGAAGACGAAAGACTGAAATATAGAAGCGTCAATAAAAATAAAAAAAAGACAGGGAGAGAAAGAGAAAAATATAACAGAGGAAGGATGAAGAGAGGGCACAAAGAAAAGAAAAAAAAAACTCATGGTAGAGAAAAAAATAATACAAGGAAAAGGAAACAAATGAGACAAACACACCAAACAGACAAGCATCACATTCCTCTTCCAACACAATAACAATAACACAACAGCACAGGACCACCACCGCCGCAGCATCCACAAGCCCCAAACATCACCGCTTCAAACACATAATCCAACCCTATTCCACACAGCGCCTTGGTAATGGACGTTGATGCAGGTCCCCGCCACCATTATTTCCAAGGCTACCCTAATTCACTAACGGGGGCGAGGCAGGCGAGGCGTGGCCGGCCCAGCGAGACCTTTCAGCCTCCTATAATTTCCCTTGACGCTGGTTGGCTGCCCAGGATCACGGGGACTTGGGTCAGGCGGGCGCTCCGTGTATAAGTGCAAGGATGGCCCGAGTGCCTTCCTTTCTACGTGACTACCTACTCGTAACCTCCCTGATGGTGTATGTGTGGTTGTGGAAGATGGGTTTGTGCAGGTGGTGGTTGTAGTGGTGGTTGCCGGGTAATGGTAGTAGCTGTGGTGGTGGTATTTGTATTAAAAAAAAAAAAAAATTCAATACTATACTATGGTTTTTTTTTTTTCCTTTTTTTCCTTTTTTCCGTGTTATACCAAAGTAGTAGTAGTAGTAGTAGTGGTGGTAGTAGTAGTAGTAGTAGTAGTAGTAGTAGTAGTAGTAGTAGCCATAGAAAATAGAAGTTTGATAGCTGAACTGATTAAGTGAAGGAATAGGAAGATGGAAAAAAAGGAACAGGAAAAAGAAAATTAAAAAAAAAAACTCAAATTCCTCTCGCGACCACATATTGCATTAGAAAGAAGAAATGTAAGAATAAGAAAGAGAATAGGAAATAGAACACAAATCTCACTCTTGCGATGACATTATATTATTTAAGAGTAGCCAATCACTTCATTCAATTTTAGGGCAGCAACAAGGAACATAATTCTACGCCATCATAAAATAAAGGTTCTTCAGACCCATGAAACGCACACAAAAAGATCATACTTTCTCGTTCACTTTATTTTCGAATCTCCTCTTGTGGGATTGGCTTAGGGTCCTTGAGGAGAGATTTTTCGTGATACCCATAAGAGGAAAATAAATCCCCGCTCCTATATATAACCCAGATTATTCTTTCCCTCCTTCCTTCTCTCCCTCCCTCCATCTTTATCTTCCTGTCCTTCATTCTCCCTCCTTCCTTCCCTCCTTCTTTCCCTTCAGTCTCCCTCATTCTTCACTGCCAGTTTTATTTCTTATCATTTGTCTTCTATTCTCCATTCTTCCCTCTTTCAAAAATTACCCGTATTATGGTTGATCTTCCCTCCTTTATTCTTTCCGATTCTCTCCTTTCTTTTCCCCTTCTTTTTTTGTCTTCCTCCCCTCAGAAGACACACGTAATATTTTCATCCTTCCGTTTTTTCTGTTCCCTCCTATTTTGTTCCTTGTGTCCTAGTCCTTCTCTTTCATTCCTTTTTACTTTCCTTGTTTTTACCTTCCTTCATCCTTACTCTCTCTCTCATACCTTCGTTCCTTCAGAAATGACATACAGTAACTATTCTCCCTCTCCCTCCTTCCTTTTCATTCCTCTCCCTCTCCCTCGTTTTTCCTCGTCTCTATCTTCTGTCCCTCTGTTACTCTTTTTTTTTCATTCCCATTTTTTGTCTTCCTTACTTTTCATTCTTCAGAAATCACCGATCTCACCCTCTTCACTCCCTGTTCTTATTTTTTTTTCTTAATTTCTACCTTCAGCTTCCCCTTTCTTATCCCTTTTCATTCTTATCTCTCTTCCTTCTCCCTTTCTTCCTCTGAAAATCACCTGTTATTTTTCCCTCCTCCCTCCTTACCTCCCTTGCCCTTCCTTATCCTTCATTCACTTTTGCCATTCCTCCATAAAATTACCTTTGATTACCATTCTCCATCTCTTAATATAGGTCATTATTCACTCTCATATATTTCCTCCGCTATCATATTCTTGCCCTCTGACCTTTACCCTTCCCTCCATTCTGACATTTCCTCTCTCTCCTTCACATTCATTCCAACTTCATTTTTCTCTTTAATTTTCTTCATTCCTTCTTGAAACCATTTTTTTCCTCGATACTGTCTTGTTCGTTATTTTATTCCTTCGGTTCTTATTTTTTACGTTATTATATTTTTAGGCCTATTTTTTCGCCCTCTTAATTTTTCTTCTCCCTATTTTCTCCCGGAGCTAATTTATTCTTGTCCTCCATTATGCTTTCTATACCTCCTCCTCCTCCTCCTCCTCCTCCTCCTCCTCCCCCTCCCTTTCTTCCCTTCCCCTTCTGTCTTACACCACATTCTTCTCTCATCCTATTCTCATCTTCCCTTCTTTTCTTTCGTTTCCATCACCATAATTCCATGACTCCCTCTTTCCTCCTCCTTTCCTCCTTCTTCCTTCACGTCTGTTCCTCTGTATATCCTAAACATCATAGTCATTAGAGAGATAAGGGGAGAGTGAGAGACAGAGACAGTGACGAAGATAGAAACAGACAGACAGAGACCAACAAGCAGGTATACAGGGACAGACACACGCAAAAGGTCAGGCACGGTGAGACAGAAAAAAATATCGTAGCACTAACAGACATGTACACAGACACAGACAGAAATAGAAGGAGACCGACGAAGAAAAAAAAACCGCCACAGACCCAGAAACTCAGACAGTCATCGAGACAAAGAAAGAGAAAGACAAAGAAGACAATAACAGTGACGAAGTTAAGAGAAGAGAAGAGGCCATCGCGGACAATAGCAAAGACAAACAGATGAAGACAAAGGAATGCAAACTCCATTATTCTTTTTCTTCTTTTCTGCATCCAGCACTCACTCCAATCAACCCATTCTCAAGGCCTCCATTTTCTTCACACATATACTTGTTCGCCTCCTCTTTTCTTCCTATTATCTTCCTTCTTCCTTCTTCTTCCATCCCCAGAGACCGAGTTATAAGCGCGGCGAGGAGGAAGGAGAGAAGGGAATAAAGCAAAGGTCAAGAAATGGAAAGGAGAAGGTAAAAAGCGTGGGAGAGAAGGATGAAGAGGAATGGAAGGAAGGATTTATAAGACGGAAGAAGGGGAGAGAGGAGAGAAAATTGGATGAGGTGGAAGATGGACACACACACACACACACACACACACACACACACACACACACACACACACACACACATGGAGAGAGAGAGAGAGAGAGAGAGAGAGAGAGAGAGAGAGAGAGAGAGAGAGAGAGAGAGAGAGAGAGAGAGAGAGAGAGAGAGAGAGAGAGAGAGAGAGAGAGAGAGAGATGAGTTGTGTAAAAGAAATTTCGAAACAAAAGATAAGAAAAATAAATAGCGTTGAAGTTTCAAAAAAAAAAAAAAAGAAGAAAGAAGAAAATTATGCACGAGGCGGAGGTTTTTTTTTTTATTACAACAACGGAGGCAGCTCAAGGGTACAAAAAAAGGAAACAATAATAAAAAAAAAAGCCCGCCACTCGCTGCTCCTAAAAAAGAATCAAAAGAGGTGGCCGAAAGAAAGGTCTATTTCGGGAGGAGAGGTGTCCTGATACCCTTCGCTTGAAAGAGTTCAAGTCGTAGGCAGGAGGAAATACAGATGAAGGAAGATTGTTCCAGAGTTTACCAGCGTGAGGGATGAAAGAGTGAAGATTCTGGTTAACTCTTGCATAAGGGGTTTGGACAGTATAGGGATGAACATGAGTAGAAAGTCGTGTGCAGCGGGGCCGCGGGAGGGGGGGAGGCATGCAGTTAGCAAGTTCAGAAGAGCAGTCAGCGTGGAAATATCGATAGAAGATAGAAAGAGAGGCAACATCGCGACGGAATTTAAGAGGTAGAAGACTATCAGTAGGAGGAGGAGAGCTGATGAGACGAAGAGCCTTAGACTCCAGGAGGAGATGGTTAAATTAGAAATACATACTCGTAAAAATTTACCAGCCACTTCTCATATTAATATATAATAAATACATGTCTGCATTCCTGTACCTTCAGCATAAAAAAATATATATATATATATATATATATATATATATATCTATATATATATATATATATATATATATATATATATATATATATATATATATATATATATATATATATATATATATATATATATATATATATATATATATATATATATATATATATATATATAAAATTCATGCAATGGCAGCCAGAGGAGAAATTAATTTTGACGAAGATGTGGTTGTGAGGAAAAATTAGTGAAGGAAATATGTAAAAGGAAGCCACAAAATGTGAGAAATTGTGAGCATTAAAAATTGTTGAAAAATGTGATTTTCTTTTTGAGAAAAGCCTTCGCACAGATTCATTGTTTTACGATGCATGAAAATTTGAGAAAGATCCTCCCACTTTTTTTTAAATAGCAACTTACAAGAAAAATTTTGTCCTGCCTTCAAAATAATTAAGTAGCAAGTAAAACACAAATATATGTTTCAAAAAGGAAAAATAAATGTTTCCTCCTTAAAAATTAAGAAACTAAAGAAAAAAGTCAATCCAACACAGTAGATCAAATTATCGTAGCAAGAAAAATGTATTTCGTAAAAATTTTCTTCCTAGGAGTCGTGACACCTCTGCTGCGCTCGTCCCGACGCAATCTGGGTGCTCGCGAACAGCTTTGTTTACCCCCGGGAGCGGCTGTTCATGCCGGGAGCCGCGCGGAGCAGCAAGAACCAGACAAATGGACGCAGTAGAATCATACATCATGCACACTTTACAATACCTCACTCCTACACTGTCTTTCTTTAGTCTACATATATCATTTTATACTAATTATTTCTTCCCAGTGTGCGCCTTTTAAAGTATCTTTCTTTCAAATTATTCAATGTACGTCCCATGAAGTATAAAATTAGTCTCATAAGCAAAGACTTTTTCAATACATTTTCAACTATTTCATTGTGTATTTTTTTTAATATGAAGCGTATAACCCTTATCTCTCGTTGCATTTTTTTCCTTAGCCCAAAAATCTGTAGAATGGTAAAAGTTTACCTTTGAAGCTACAAAATACACCAGGTCAGTGCTATTCCAAAGTTGAGAGTAGAGAAAAAAAAATGTTGGGTACAAACCTATGTATTTGCTTGTGAATGGCTTCATGCTAGTCTCTTGAAGGAAGTTAATGGCACAGAAAAAGGTTTTAGGTCACAAAGGGAAGCGTACAACGACGTAAAATCTACTCTGCATTTTCTGAAGCGTTTGTTTGGCGAAGGTTGACTGTTTTATGTCATGCTGTTAAAACTTTCGTGGGTCCTTCCGCGTCCGGCTCAAGACACTAAATTCACGTTTTCGTCGGAACAAGTTATGTCGCACGTGTAGACAGGACGAAAAATGTGTGCTTGTGGTTTTTTTTTGTGTGTGTGTGTGCTTGCACGTGTGTATGGAGAGAGAGAGAGAGAGAGAGAGAGAGAGAGAGAGAGAGAGAGAGAGAGAGAGAGAGGTCAATGCCAATTATTGTAATTATGTTTGCTTTATGATTAGCACTGTTTACCACCTACGCATGCAAACACGCCCCACGCACGCATGCACCCACGCACACACATAAACATGAAACGATAATGAACACACACACACACACACACACACACACACACACACACACACACACACACACACACACACACACACACACACACGCACACACACACATAGGCGAGTGACTTACACCTACACATCTCTCGTCTTACTCCTCCGTTGGAAAAGTTACAGGATTATTTACAGTCCCGCAGGAAATGTATGCGCTGGAGGGCACTGGGAGACGCCGGGACAAATGGTCAGGTGGGGGGGGGGGATGGTGGGGAAGGAGGAGGAGGAGAGGGTAGTGGTGGAACGGGAGGAACTGGTAAGGGATAAGGGGGTGGATTGTGCAGGGAGAACTGAGAATGGATAGGGGGCAGGGGGTTGGAAGTGGAGTTGGAGAGGTAGTGGAAAGGGAGAGAGGAATGATAATGGAGGGGAAAAGAGGTAGGGGAGTGTGGAGCACAGAGTTATAGACTAGTCACTAGAGGGTTCAACTCCAATCTCTCGCCACGGTGAGAGGTGAAGCCACTGCTCCTGCCTGTAACGCTGTGGTCGGCCGCCATAGGGTGACGGATTGGCGACCTTTCCATCATGATTCCACATGTTGACACTTAACCACTATTAGCGAGCCACCATTATGATATTTTGGAAAACTGAGCCGATCATCGTGTTGATGAGACATTGCTGCATATCATGATCGCAAATTCATTGCACTTAGGTAAACCTACAATAAAATAATGAGAAAAAATTTTGGTAGTGTATAAACATTTTTGTTCACCTTTTATGATTTAACTCCTTGTCATTCATGAACTTTTTATTGCATTAGATTTTCGTTTACAGTTTCAAATTCAGCACATTTTTCCGATTCAGATGGTATATGACATGTACCAATGTTACAATAATCAGGGGGTAAAAAATGAACAAGAAAATAATAAGTCTATCTGACAGAGGACCGCCGAGGCGCTGGTAACTTGATAATAGCACTAGCAGACTTAACTATGTGATATTAAATTTCTCTCTGTCTCGCCATCCGTCACCCTAAGATGGCCGCCAGTTGCTTCAAAATCCAGGCTCTGGGAACCCTCTATTTATATAACTCTGTGGTGTGGAGAGGTTGGGGAAGAGTGGTAGTGGTGGTGGTGAAGGGAGGGTAAGAGTGAAGAAGAATGGACGGGGGAAAGGCCACTGTGGAAGACTTGGATGGTGGAGGCAGAAGGGATGGTGGTGGGCGGTGGTGGTGGTTGGAGGTAAAGGATTGAGACGGGTGAGGGAGAGGGGGGAGGGGAAAGGTCATATGTTATCCCAGGTAGAATGACTCGCCTCTTCACAGCAAGCATTCAAATCATTTTTATATATTTTTTTCAAGCGCACTACGGACTATGATAATATACTATAATAAACACATACCTTGGGACATTAATAGAATAGAGTCGCTCTTAACAAAGGTAATATGAGCAGTTTCATCATTCTAATTAGGTTATATTGAGGTTTTAATGTGTTGCACAGTCCGCTTTTGAAATATGTATATGAGAGAGAGAGAGAGAGAGAGAGAGAGAGAGAGAGAGAGAGAGAGAGAGAGAGAGAGAGAGAGAGAGAGAGAGAGAGAGAGAGAGAGAGAGAGATTTACCGAGTCGTACGTTAGTGAAAGCATTCTGCAAAGTGAATAATGATCTAAGTTTGAATATACATTTTATTCCAACGGGAGAAAATATGGAACTGAAATTGTTAAAATCTCATCAGACCGTTTATGATTTGTCGTGTGGCCCTGAGAATATATTAAACCATCTCACACTTCCTCATCCTCCACATCCTCCTCCACTCCTTCCTTTTCTTTTTTTTATCTTCCACACTTCGTCCTCCATTTCCTTCACCTCCTCCTTTTTCTTCTCCTTTGCATCCTCTCCTCCACATCCTCCTCCACTTCTTCTTTTTTCTTTTTATTTTCCACACTTCGTCCTCCATTTCCTTCACCTCCTCCTTTTTCTTCTCCTCTGCATCCTCTCCTCCACATCCTCCTCCACATCTTCCTTTTTTCATGTTTTCCACTTCGTCCCTCATCTCTGTCTCCCTCTCTTCCTTTCTCCCTTCTGCAGCCTCTCCCTCCACCCACCACCACCATGCGCCCTCTTTCTTTATCCACTTATTGCATTCCTCCTCCACCCACACCTTCATCTTCATTACTAACCACTCTGTCATTCCTGCTTCCTCCTCCTCTTCTTAATGCATTCAAAGTGTGTGTGTGTGTGTGTGCGTGTTTGTGTGCGTGTGTGTGTGCGTGTGTCCGCCGCTATGTCTGTATCCCTTTTTTTTTGTGTCTTCGTTCGTCTGTCTTGTCTTCTGCTTCTTTATCTTCGGCGTGAGGGAGAGAAGGAAAAAGACAAAAAGTTCTTCATCCAAAAACCTTTACACGTATTGTGGAGAACGGTTATTAAATTCTGGGGATTCTTTTGCCCCTGCCAGTAGATTCCTTGCCTATTGGAGTCCCAGCGAGAGGCAGGACCCCAACCTCTCATGACCTGGTCCTTCTCTATAACTCGTGCCTGGAGGTAGAGGAGGTGAGGGAGGAGGAGATGGAGCTGTTTAAGGAGTATGGCTTTCCAATACTCCTTGACTTACTTCTCCTTATAAAATTTGCCCCTCGCGGTACTTCCTATGAATGAGAAAATGCTATGGTCATCCCTCCTTTCGGGTAGATTGGATAAAAGAAAACGAGATGATGATGTGTAGCGTTTAATTGAGGTCTGGCAGTATCACCCTTCCCCCCTTCCTAGAGCAAAAAAAGTAGTTAGGTAGGAGCGAGAAACATAGCAGCCACCCCTCCTCTCCTGTAGATAGGATAGAAAACGGGGTAATGGAGAGACGTGCTCCAAACTTATCTCCCTCGGGCGACGTTGGGAGATTGTGAAGGCGAGGGAGATGGGAGTAATATTTAAAATCCACAGAGAGAGAGAGAGAGAGAGAGAGAGAGAGAGAGAGAGAGAGAGAGAGAGAGAGAGAGGGGGGTGGAGGGGGGAGGGGGGGAAGGTTAACAGAGGGAAAGGTATTACATGGGGATGAGAAGGGTGAAAATAGAAAAAAAAGATATACAAGATGAAAGGAAAAGGAAAATTAGAAAAAAGGAAAAGGGAAGATTGAAAGAAATGTAGTAAAAGAGAAATGGAGGGAAAGGGAAGGATCTGTTGAAAGGTGAGGAAAAGAGGGTTTGACGACACTAAACTCAGGGACACGGTGAACCTGAAGAGGCGTCACTATAAAAATAACCTGCCTGAGTTACCACGCGTTGGAGCAGGTAAACACAACGATTAGGAAGGCGAAAGGCAACACGGGTTTTGTACATAGGGAGATAAACTAATAGCTGGAGTACTTAATTGATAGACAGATGAAAAATAGGTAGGTAGGGATTGATTAGTTGATGCATTCATTCATAGATAGATAGATGGAGAGGTGGATAGATCAACGTTACCAGATGATCGCTCTTACCATATCGCATTTTTCGGTTCCTCACCCATAATAGTATTGCGGAAAAACGTCAATAACTACCCATTTCAACGGCAGCTTTAAATGAATCTAGGTAATGGGGTGGAGAAGACCGTTTTTTGGTTTCGGAAATCGACGAATATAAGAGGGTGAGGACGACGATCTGGTAACAGTGGGATAGATATATAGATATAGTAGTTATCGATAAGTTCCTTTACGGTAGATAGATACACACATTTATTAATTAATTGAGTGACTGATAGGTTGATAGAAGGGTAGGAATAAAGGTAGATAGACAGGTGGATAGATAGATTTCACAGTATTCTCGATAAGTGCGTTTTTTCGTTCCTAGGTGATTTTTTTTTTTATAATTCCGCGTCTAATTCCCGCAGCGTCTGGAAGGCTTTAATTAAGAGGCGACCCATTTAATTCCCGGGCCGGTAATTCCCCGCCACGAGGAGAACAGCTTTACGTAATGGAGGCAGATTAAGTTAACGTAAACTAACGCTGTCACGGCGGCCACACTGAAGCGACCACAACCACGCTCATTTATACGAATAACGCAGGGGTACGTGTCCTCTTTCGTTTTCTTTATACAAACAGAACAGAGACCCTTAGTTACTGTTTATCTGTTCTCTCTCTCTCTCTCTCTCTCTCTGTGTGTTTTCCCTTTTTTTTAGAGAGAACATTGGTTTAAGGTTTTCTTCAGTTTCTACTCAAAATATAAGTGATTTTTTTATTTCTTTATTTAATAGGTAACTTATTTTCCCTGTCTTACTTTACTATCGTTACATTACCGCCCTTTGATAGGTTTCTGTCATATTTACTGTTATAAGAAAAGTAGAGAGAGACGCACATTGTTCCATCCTTAAAACAACTACTTCTGCAACCACACCTGTAAAACTATATCAGTAAACTATTATCTAAGAATGAAAAGAGAATAAATATAATCTTATACTCAATTGTAAGAAAAATTGGGAAAAAATTTGTAAAAGAAAGAACTGTAGCTACACATCAGAGGGACAAGGGTGGGGCCGTTGCCAAGGCGTTCCCGCCGAACAACTCTGAACTGAACTGAGGAGCAACATCCAGCTCACGTCTCTCTTATGTAGCCTTGATGCGTCTCCATTACCGCGAGCAATATAAACAGAGAGGTTTCTTATTCTCTCTTAAATACATGTTCCCAGAGTCAGAGAAGCGCCGCGTGTGTTCGGAGGCAGCAGCTCAGGTGTTCGCTTTGTCGAAGAGAACCTCGATTTCCTTTTCCTGTATTCACTGACGAGAGGCTCCTTGTGTGTGCGTTTTTTTTTTTTTTTTTTTTGTTTTGTTTTTGTTCTCACTTTGTTTAAATGTTTTTTTTCTCTTTTTTTTAGTTATCTCTTTCTGTCCTTATTTTTCTTTTAATTTGTCTTTAGTTTCTCTATAAATATCAATCCATTAAAACATTTTCTTCTCTTATTTTCCTTTCTACGTCTCACATTACTATCCCTCCTTTTTTATATCTATTCCTTATTGCTCTATTTGTCTTTTATATCATTTCCACGACCTGTAATATTCTTACCGTTTCATCTTCGAAAATCAGAGAAGTATACCATTTCTTTTATCTTCATCTCATTTTCTCTCCAGAAATTAGAACATCAACGTCTTCTTTATATATTTCATCACGTAAGTTTTCACCGAGAGGTCGAAGAGTACGAAGGGTTCTATGATTCTTGGCTAGAGAGAGAGAGAGAGAGAGAGAGAGAGAGAGAGAGAGAGAGAGAGAGAGAGAGAGAGAGAGAGAGAGAGAGAGAGAGAGAGAGAGAGAGAGAGAGAGAGAGAGAGAGAGAGACCTAGGAAGACGAGGAGAGACACGGGAATCGAATTTAAAGGGAAAATGGAGACCCGGAACGATTTTGGAAGAATGGCAAGGGTGGCAAAACAGGTGGCGGAGGAGGAGGAGGAGGAGGAGGAGGAAGAGGAAGAGGAAGAGGAAGAGGAGGAGGAGGAGGAGGAGGAGGAGGAGGAGGAGGAGGAGGAGGAGGAGGAGGGAGTCAATTACCTCATCTTGAAGTGGAGGTGACGGAAACATCCACCTTCCTCCACATTTTTGGGGAGAAAACACTTCGACCCCCGACTTCGACATCTCTTCTTGCGCTTTCAGAAGGTCGCTTTTTCTTTTTCTTTCCCTTTTTGGTTCTTTTCGCTTTTCTTTTTTCAACGTGTGCTTTTTTAGAGCGATGTTTTCTTCCTCTGTTTTTCTTCCTCATTTTGGTTCTTTTCGCTTTTCTTTCTCCTTGTTTTTTATAAGATGCGCTTTTCCCTCTCATTTTAATTTTCCCATCTCTCGATTTTCCTACGTTTACTTTTGTAGAATTATGCTTTCTTTTTCATTATTTTTTCTCTTCCTTTATTATTCTTTTTATTTCGCATTTTTCCTCCATGTCTGCTAGTAGATATGGCTTTTTTCTCCTCCTTTTCCCTTCTTATGGTTGTTTTTCTTCTTGTTTTCTTGGTGTTGTGTCTTTCTATCCTGCTTTCTCCTTTCCCGTTACTGTTTCCTCCACTCGTTTTGTTTTTTTTCCTTTAGTGTGTTATCCTTTCCTCTGCAATTACCTCCTATTCCTTCTTTCTTTTCTTTCCTCTTTTTTTATTTATGTCCGTTAACTTTGCCCTTTCCCTTGTCTCTTTCTGTTTTCTGTATTCCTCTTTTTTTAATCTCCCTTTTATCTCTCTCTTCTGTTTCCTTCTCTTATCAGCACTTTCCTATTTCGTGACTTTCGCTTTCTCCGTTTCCCTGTTTCACCCCTTCACTTCCTTTCTTCATTTCATCCCTCTTTCCTTTCTCTTCCTCCTTCATCATGTTCCCTCCCTATCCCGTGTCTTCTTTCCCCTTCTTGCTCCTTTCCACTCGTCGACCTCCTCCCTTTAATCCCTCTCCCCCCTTCCCCTCCTCCCGTCTTTCCTCTCCCCTCCGCGTCTTCGTGAAAACATATTGTCAGCCATCACCTTCTTCTGAAAACTTTGTATCGGCCCTTCAACAACGCGATCTTTCATCCCTCCATTGAAATAAAGGAGATAAAATTTATATAGTCATCGAAGAAGGCCTTGGAGGGAGTACTCGAGAGAATGTAAACTTTATAACCTTTTAGGGGAACAAAAAAGATTACCCTCTTCCTCGTCGGAGCAATATTTCAACCTTCTTTTTTTATCTTTATCCTTTTTGGGTCCTCTTGATGTAGGACTTTACGTAGGATTGCACTATAAGACCTTCATTATAGAAAGACTCAACTCCTTCTCTTCCTTCTCCTCCTCTTCTTTCTTCCCTCGATTCCTCCAGTAAGTACAACATATAAACCTCAGGAAATGGCTTCGACAAGAGCTCATCTTCGCTAACGAGATGATATTACTAGGAGCAGAGACCAAGTACCGCGTCAACAGCTCCTCTATAACATTAAAAACAGCATTTGGGTCCTTTAATATTAAGGACACCAAATCGGGCAGACGAAACCATGGCAACTTTTTACGACGAATCTGACCTTTTGGAGGAGGTGGAGGAGGTCGAGGAGGAGTGCGCCCTTGACGTGGAGGACTTCAAGCTGGACTCCGCCACCTCGGCCAGGCTCCAGCGGGTCTTAGACAAGGTGGTGAAGAGGCCTTACCGTAAGGACCACTGCGATGACTGTTGTGATGACTCTTTTTCATCAGTCTCCAGTACCTCGACCCCAACCTTCTCCCCGTCTCGTTCTAAATCCCCCGCGTCCTCTTCTACCTTACCCTCCTCCTCCTCTTCTACCTCCTCCTCCTCCTCCTCTTCCTCTGCCAACAACTGATTAGGTGGTTGGCCCGCGGAGGAGGAAAGGATTCTAATCTCTTTAAGTGTTTCTGTAGTGGATGTCTTCGTTCACTCACTCTCTCGTTTGTTTTCACTTTACACTCCGCTTCCCTCCTTTTGTTTCTCTTCTTCGTCCATCTCATTTCCTTAATCGTTTCGTTCTCCTTTATCGTAGTCATCCGTTAACCTGACGCGCCTTCTTTATATCGTGTGTGTGTGTGTGTGTGTGTGTCTGTGTGTGGGTGTGGGTGGGTGTTTGTGTTCTCATATCTATGCAAGTATGGACGTGTCTATGTATCATGTATATGTGGAACTATAAACAAAATATATGAAAATACATTAAAAATACGAGGTGATTTTTTTTTTTTTTAGGATAGCTCAAGTTTTTCTTTAGCATACAGATTCTCATGTTATTGAAACTAAAACTACTACTCGGTTAAAGAAGTGCATCCCATATATAGCTAGTGATCTCCAGGAACAAGTTGAGGAAGAAAAATATACAGTGTGACATCATCAAAAACTCGAGGCAACACAAATCAAAATCAGAAGTCGCAATAAAGAAGAAAACGACACAGCAATCTTTATAATCACCCGAGAATTCCCAAGATGTGTAAAGTGCAGCCAGTGTGTCCTGGAGCCGATGACACACAGAGAGAGATAAATAAAACACGAGGAAGGAGAAGTAATGGAGAGAGCGCGAGGGAGAGCAAGGCAGGAAGAGTTATAACGAAGAAAAATAGCCGGAGATGGAGTTTGATTTCGAAAAGGAGGTGATGATAGTGGAGTGAAATGGACGAACGAGGAAGGGGAGGAAAAAGAATAGAAGTAATTTAAGAGGAGGTGGAGGAGGAAAAGGTGAAGGAAAGATGAAATAGGGTTAATGGAAGAAATATTGCTGATGAATTTGTCGTTAATCAAAGAAGGAGAAAGAGGAAGAAAACGAGTAGCGGAAGAAGAAAAAGAGGAAGGAAAGGAAGAGAAACGAACTAATAATTGAAACATTGCCCTAATTTCGACATTACACAAAATTAGCACACTCCACACAGACTTACGTAGGAGTGAGAAATGAAAATCCAATATAATGTAAAAAAATGAGAGAAGCAAAACCGAGTACAAAAATGTGAGTAAACGTAAAAGAAGT
This sequence comes from Eriocheir sinensis, assembly GCF_024679095.1. Lineage (NCBI taxonomy): Eukaryota > Metazoa > Arthropoda > Malacostraca > Decapoda > Varunidae > Eriocheir > Eriocheir sinensis. Next base: position 21,615,316 of record NC_066513.1, on the reverse strand, counting down.
AAAATTAACATGCAAGTAAAAATATAAGAAGTAAAATTAAAACCAACCTGTCAACCTCAATTTTCCCCAACCTCCCCAAACCCCCCAAAACGCAGATAAATCACTTCCGGAAAATTAAACACGAAAACAACAATTCTTCTTATGACTATAAAAAAAAAGTACGAGCGAAAAAAAGAAAAACGCGCCATTCCTCAAGATAGCGGGATATGAAGTCATTTGCGTCGCGGTGTGTATAAACAGTCACTTGATGAGGGAAGTAATCAGGTTAATTACGCCTCCGCCAGGTGAGGGGCCAGAATGGTTTGTGGCGCTGTCTCCACATACACGGGGCCTAATGAGAGAGAGAGAGAGAGAGAGAGAGAGAGAGAGAGAGAGAGAGAGAGAGAGAGAGAGAGAGAGAGAGAGAGAGAAATAGGTAGAAATTAAGATCAAGAAAAAATAGAAAAAATAAAGAAAGAAAGAAAGCTGGAAAGATAAAGAAATGGAGATAGAGATAAATAGAAAAAGGTAAAGGTAGAGATAGAAATTAAGAGATTAAAAAAAAGAGATAAATATAAAGAAAAAAAAAGAAAGAAAGAAAAGAAAGTAAATGTAAACAAGAAAGATATACAAAAAAAGTGATAAAGGAAGAATAAAATATAGATAGAGATGAAAGATAGACAGATATAGAGAGATAGACAGACAGACAGACAAACAGACAGACAGACAGACAGAAAGAGAGAACCGCATCTTTCCCTGTAATGCCGCAAATTTCACCCCAATCCTGTGAAAGGCAAAACCCCGAATACTTTGTCTTCTCTTCCTGTTCCTGCTGATCGGAAAATTGGTAGACTTCCTGGTTCTTCGGGGACAAAAGGGGGGAGGAGGAGGAGGAGGAGAAATAGAAGAATAAAGAATGGAGAAAAAGGATAGGCAAGTTAGGAGAGTTACGAGAAAGGGGAGGAAGGGAATGTGCAAGATGAGGAAGAAAGACACTGGGGAGGAGGAGGAGGAGGAAGAGGAGGAGGAGGAGGAAGAGAAGGAGGAGGAGGAGGAGGAGAAGGAGGAGGAGGAGGAGGTGGAGGAGGAGGAGGAGGAGGAGGAGGAGGTGGAGGAGGAGGGATGAAAGTGGACATTGGAAGCCTATGAACAGAAACATAATTAAATTTCTTGGTTCACAGAGAGAGAGAGAGAGAGAGAGAGAGAGAGAGAGAGAGAGAGAGAGAGAGAGAGAGAGAGAGAGAGAGAGAGAGAGAGAGAGAGATAGGCAGAAATTAAGATAAAGAAAAAAATAGAATTAAGAAAGAAAGAAAGAAAGAAAGCTGGAAAGATAAAGAAATGGAGATAGAGATAAAGAAATAGAAAAAGGTAAAGGTAGAGATAGAAATTAAGAGATTAAAAAAAGAGATAAATATAAAGAAAAAAAAGAAAGAAAGAAAAGAAAGTAAATGTAAACAAGAAAGATATACAAAAAAAAGTGATAAAGGAAGAAAAATAGAAAATGAAAAAAGAATAAAATATAGATAGAGATGAAAGATAGACAGATATAGAGAGATAGACAGACAGACAGACAGACAGACAGAAAGAGAGAACCGCATCTTTCCCTGTAATGCCGCAAATTTCACCTCAATCCTGTGAAAGGCAAAACCCCGAATACTTTGTCTTCTCTTCCTGTTCCTGCTGATCGGAAAATTGGTAGACTTCCTGGTTCTTCGGGGACATAAGGGAGGAGGAGGAGGAGGAGGAGGAGGAGGAGGAGGAGGAGGAGGAGGAGGAGAGATAGAAGAATAAAGAATGGAGAAAGAGGATAGGCAAGTTAGGAGAGTTACGAGAAAGGGGAGGAAGGGAATGTGCAAGATGAGGAAGAAAGGCAATGGGGAGGAGGAGGAGGAGGAGAAAGAGAAGGAGGAGGAGGAGGAGGAGGTAGAGGAGGAGGAGGAGGAGGTGGAGGAGGAGGAGGAGGAGGAGGAGGAGGAGGAGGAGGAGGAGGGATGAAAGTGGACATTGGAAGCCTATGAACAGAAACATAATTAAATTTCTTGGTTCACAGAGAGAGAGAGAGAGAGAGAGAGAGAGAGAGAGAGAGAGAGAGAGAGAGAGAGAGAGAGAGAGAGAGAGAGAGAGAGAGAGAGAGAGAGAGAGAGAGAGAGAGAGAGAGAGATCTTAACTTAATTACCAAACCCCTACTCTTGAAAGGCCAAAGAGTGTCAATCCCTTGAAAACGTTTTATCTCGACGTTTCTCTCCTTTAATTTATTGCCCCCATCAACCATATCGACAGTTTTTGGTTAGACGTATCTCCACCCCCACCCCCCCCACCTCTCTCCCCCTCGTTCCCTCTTCCTTACACACATCTCCCTACGTCCTTCTTTCCAACTTTTCATTAATACATTTTTTTTTTTTTTTTTGCCTATGATATCTCTTGTTTCATTTTTTTCTCTTTTTTTTTCTTTCCTTCTTTTTCATTTTTTTTCTTTCATTTTACTTTCTATCTGCCCTACTCTCTATCCCTGTCTACATATCTATTAATCTACTTATCTATCTATCTATTCATCTTGATTTGACTTCTTCTGATCTCTTTTTTTTTTTTTTTTTTGTCGGAGCAGCATCTGGTGGGCTTTTTTTTTGTTGTTGATGTTTTTTGTGTTTTGCCCTTGATCTGCCTCCCTTGCTGTAAAAAAACCTCTATCTATCTATCTCTATCCGTCTATCTATCTATCTATCTATCTATCTATCTATCTATCCATATCTCTATCTTCCTATGCGTTCATAATGTAATTTGCATGTCGTTTTACCAACCAGTTCCATGCATATTCATTTTCACTGTAACACAAAACCTATGCGTAAAAAGAACATCCGTAAATGTCGCTTGTCTGGTGAGTTCGAAGCTTCATACGCCCGTGAATAAAGCGAAGCGCGAGTAATGAAGCGCCTCGACTCGTCCGCGGCCTTGACCTTGACCTCGCTCACCTTGCCTCTCGCCTCCACCTGACCCGCCGTTTTTGTTATCGTTAATTAAATCTTTATTGAACAATTTGGAAGGGATTCTGTGTCTTTCGTGGGCCATTGTCGGTCAGGCGAAGCAGTATTGTGTGTGTTCATGACCGCTGTCTGGCTGAAGTGTTTAATAATTCATCTGTATTTTTATTTTTTTTAATTTGTAGTAATTTTTAGTTTTTTTTTTACCTGTAGTTGTTTGCAGTTGTTTTTAGTCATTTTTAGTTATTCTTAGTCATTTTTTGTTATTTTTAGTTATTTGTAGTTATTTGTATTTAGTATTTATAGTTTTCACACTCGTCCCTATTCTGTGATTCATTGTTGCAGTGTCTTGTGTTTCTCGTAATGATTTTTTTTTCCCTTCACAGGTTCAACGGGCAATGTGACGAAGATGAGCACCGAGGCCACGCGCAGCTATAAGGTATGCTCTCAACTTTACCTTTTTGTTGTGTAGTATTTCTTTTTTTCTCTTTCGTTAGGCGTGGAGAAGGATGTTAAGTGTGATTTGATATGCTTTTTATTGGTTATATAATTTCCTGTATTGATTAGTTGCACAAAATAAGATGAAAGCCACATAAAAAAAGGAAGAAAGGAAGGAGTGGAGGAAGGAAGAAAAAAAAGGAAGGAAGGAAGGAAGGAAAGAAGGAAGGAAGGAAGGAAGGAAGGAAGGAAGGAGGGAAGGAAGTAAAGAAGGAAAGAACGAAGGAAGGAAGGAAGGAAATCGAAATGAAAAAAAAAGAAGGTTCATGTTTTAAGTTGAAGAAACAATGGATGAAAATGATGAAGGAATCATGGAAGCAGAGAGAAAAAAATAGACAAGACAAAAGAGGACAGACAAAAAAAAGACAATCATTTTTTCTCTATTGAAGAAAATAAGGTAAGTAAAAGAAGGAAGGAAGAACGGGAAAAAGAGAGAAAGGAAGGAAAGAAGGAAATCGAAATGAAAAACGAAAAGAAGATTCATGTTTTGAAATGAAGGAAGATTAAAGACAAATAAAACAAAATAACATCAATAAACTAACATCCATGGGTTCAGAGAGGACTAAAGCAACTGTATAATTGTGTCTTCATCATTTATTTTGTTTGATAATAAAAAAAAACGATAAACTACATAAATTTCATAATGACCAAATACACGAAACTCATAATGTCCAAATACACGAAACTCATAATGTCCAAATACACGAAACTCATAATGTCCAAATACACGAAACTCATAATGTCCAAATACACGAAACTCATAATGTCCAAATACACGAAACTCATAATGTCCAAATACACGAAACTCATAATGTCCAAATACACGAAACTCATAATGTCCAAATACACGAAACTCCAGAATCACTCATAAAATCATCGGTTCCTCGAGAGTCATTCACTGCAAGTCGGGCTTCAAGAAAATTCCCGCGCCGTTTTTTTCCATCTCCGGCGATAAAGCTTTGAGGGCAAAATTTGCTCCTGATTTATGAGAATGTTGCCTTATGTCTCGTTGCTGCTGATACGCCACTGCCTCCCTCTTTTTCTCCTTCTTTCTCTCCTTTCTCCTCTTTTCCTCCAACTTCTGCTTTTCTTCCTTCCTTTTTTTCTTCTTTCATTCATTTCATCTTTCACAAATTCTTCTGTAGGTTTATTTTCGTTTTTTCTTCTTATTCTTCTCTTTCTTCCCTTTTTCCTTCATTTCTGCCTTCCTTCCTTCCTTCCTTCCTTCCTCGCTTCCTTCAGTACATCCGAAATTCTTTAATTCCTTCCTTCATTAATTCATTACAGTATGCCGTCCCTCCTGTAGTCCTTGCTTCCTACCTTCCTTCTTTCTCTCATTCATTTCATCCTTCACAAAATCTTCTGTAGGTTTATATTCGTCTTTTCCTCTTTTTCCTCTTTTACTCTCTTTCCCTTCCATCCTTCCTTCCTTCCTCCCTTTCATTTTTCTATCCTCCCGTTTTCATTTTCTTTCCCATAAATCAGAAATGATACCAATGTCTTTTGTTTGGTCTTCTGTGTCTTTATTCCTTTTTCTTATCTTTTTCCTTCCTTCCTTTCATTTTCTTCTGTTATTTCCTTTCATTGTTTCATCACTTTAAAAATGAGTATTCTTTTTTCTTTTCATTTCTGTACTTCCTTCCTTCCTTCCTTCCTCCCCTCCTTCAAACACGAGTATTATTTTTTTCTTCATTTCGATATCCTTCCTTCCTTCCTTCCTTCCTTCCTTCCTCCCCTCCTTCAAACACGAGTATTATTTTTTTCTTCATTTCGATTTTCTTCATTCCTTCTTTTTTCTTCCCCTTCCTTCCTTCCCTCTTCCTCCTTCATTATTTTTTTCTTCATTTCGATATCCTCTTCCTTTTCCTTTCTGCTTCTTTTCTCCTTCTCCCCTTCAACACGAGTATTATTTTTTTCTTCATTTCGATATTCTTCCTTCCTTCCTTCCTTCCCTCCTTCAAACACGAGTATTCTTTTTTCTTCATTTCGATATCCTTCCTTCCTTCCTTCTTTCCTTCCTTTCCTCCTTCAAACACGAGTATTATTTTTTTCTTCATTTCGATATCCTTCCTTCCTTCCTTCTTTCCTTCCTTTCCTCCTTCAAACACGAGTATTCTTTTTTTTTTAATTTCGATATCCTTCCTTCCTTCCTTCCTTCCTTCCTTCCCTCCTTCAAACACGAGTATTCTTTTTTCTTCATTTCGATATCCTTCCTTCCTTCCTTCCCTCCTTCAAACACGAGTATTATTTTTCCTTAATTTCGATATCCTTCCTTCCTTGCTTCCTTCCCTCCTTCCTTCCTTCCTGCACCTTAACAAGACGACCCTCCTTCGTCTCCCCTCTTCTGTCGTGATTTATTCCCTCTTCCTTATATCCTCCCTTTCTTCCTTTATCTTAAGTGGCTCTCCTTCTCTTTGTACGGTGCATTTGTCTTCTTATCTTCGTCTCTCCCCCTACGTTTCCTCCTCTTCCTCCTTTTCCTCTCCTTTTTCCTCCTCCTCCTCCTTCTCTTCCTCTTCTTTTATTTCTCTTCCTCCTTTTCCTCCTCCCCCTTTTCCTCTTGCTCCAACTATCCATCCTTTTCCTCACTCTCCTTTTCCTTCTCCTCCTCTTCCTCCTGCTCTTCCTCTTCTCTTCACTCTTTGGCATTTTTTCAACTCTTCGTAACTATCCATCGTCTCTCGAAACTGCGAACCCTAAGAAGAAGCGGAGGAGGAGGAGGAGGAGGAGGAGGAGGAGGAGGAGGAGGAGGAGGAGGAGAAGGAGGAGGAGGAAACAGGGGAAGAAAATCGTGGAATCGGGAAGGTGTGGGAGAGAAAATTGTAGTAGTTGGTGGAGAAGGCGAAGAAGAAGAAGAAGAAGAAGAAACGAAGAAGGGAGAGAAGAAGGAACAAGAAGAGGAAAAGATGAGAGGGAGGTCGTGGATTTATGAGGTGGGAGAAGAAGGAGAAGCGAAGAAGAAGAAGAAGAAGAAGAAAAGAAGAAGGAGAGAAGAAGGAACAAGAAGATGGAGGAGTCGTTGGAAATGAGAGGAGGTCGTGGATTTATGAGGTGTGGGAGAAGAAGAAGGAGGAGAAGAAGAAGAAGAAGAAGAAGAAGAAGAAGAAGAAGAAGAAGAAGAAGAAGAAGAAGAAGAAGAAGAAGAAGAAGAAGAAGAAGAAGAAGGAACAAGAAGAGGAAAAGATGAGAGGGAGGTTGTGGATTTATGAGGTGTGGGAGAAGAAGGAGGAGGAGAAGAAGAAGAAGAAGAAGAAGAAGAAGAAGAAGAAGAAGAAGAAGAAGAAGAAGAAGAAGAAGAAGAAGAAGAAGAAGAAGAAAGAAAAGAAGAAGGAGAGAGAGGAGAGAACAGAAGAAGGAAAAAGAGAGAGGAGGTCGTGGATTTATGAGGTGTGGGAGAAGGAGAAGAAGAAGAAGAAGAAGAAGAAGAAGAAGAAGAAGAAGAAGAAGAAGAAGAAGAAGAAGAAGAAGAAGAAGAAGGAACAAGAAGAGGAAAAGATGAGCGGGAGGTCGTGGATATATGAGGTGTGGGAGAAGAAGGAGGAGGAGAAGAAGAAGAAGAAGAAAAAGAAGAAGAAGAAGAAGAAGAAGAAGAAGAAGAAGAAGAAGAAGAAGAAGAAGAAGAAGAAGAAGAAGAAGGAACAAGAAGAGGAAAAGATGAGAGGGAGGTCGTGGATTCAGGAGGTGTGGGAGAAGAAGGAGAAGAAGAAGAAGAAGAAGAAGAAGAAGAAGAAGAAGAAGAAGAAGAAGGAAGAGAAGAAGGAACAAGAAGAGGAAAAGATGAGAGGGAGGTCGTGGATTTATGAGGTGTGGGAGAAGAAGGAGGAGGAGGAGGAGGAGGACGAGGAGGAGCCGTGTATCTCAAGGGCCTTCCCACACTAAGATATGGAGGGGCTGGCTGGTCGCATGACTTTACAAATGGGCCTGCCTTGAGGGGCTCCAAGATGCATGTATTGTCAGTCCCCGCTGCCCCTCCTCCTGTTTTCTTGCTCATTTTCCATTATTCTACCTCTCTCATCTTCCTTCTTTTATGTTTTGTTTGATATTGCTGTTTTTCGTCTTCTTAATTTCTTCTTTTCTAGTTCTAATTATTATTTAGTTTTTATTTGATTTCCTCTTTTTTAGTTATTATTATTATTTAATTTTTATTTGATTTCCTCTTTTCTAGTTCTTATTATTATTTAGTTTTTATTTCGTCATATTTCCTTCATTTGTATTCATCCCCTTCTTGCGTTTCCCTTATTCTTCCTTTACTTTTAACTTCATTGTTCTTACTACTAATAAATCCTTCTTCCTTGTCTTTACTCCTGCTCCCGTTACTTTCCTACTTTTTTCCTCTATTGATTTATTTTGCTTAATGTATAACCATCATATATCCCTATCCATCTATCTGTCTTTCATCTCGTCAGCAGTAATGAAGAAAAGGGAGTCAGGCGGTGAAGACGAAGAGGAAATGAAGGAAGGCACAGAGGAGTGCTTAGGAGTAAGGAAGGGGAGGAACGGAGAAGGGGTGGAATGGAGGAAGGGAGAGATGGAAAACATTGTAAGAAGGAACAGAGCGAGAAGGAAGATAAATGGAAGATAAATGAGGACTTTTTAATATATTACCATTATCACTCAGTCATCATCATCATCATCACCATCATCATCATCATCAATACACACATATATATTTGATCGTTTTCGTTGAGTAGTAAACACATATTTTTTTCTTTTAACTTTCACGTTCGTAGTTTTTCAAGGAAGCAAAGGAGAAAAAAGTCCGAATGAGACCCAAATGAACTCTGACGGAAAAGACTCCGAGACGATTCGAAAAGAGCGAAATGGCAAACTTTCTCGGAAATTTTCTCGGCGAAAGTCGAGGCGGCAAACAGCGATGAACGGAGCAGAAATATTTTTGTCTTTAATCTCTCGCATAAAGTTTATTATTGCTGCCACCATTATTATCATTTACTGTTCTTCTTGTTCTTGTTCTTCGTATTATTAGTATTAATATCATTATTGTCATTATTGTTATCATTATTATTATTATTTTTATTATTATTATTATTATTATTATTATTATTATTATTATTATTATTATTATTATTATTATTATTATTATTATTATTATTATTATTATTATTATTATTATTTTTATTATTATTATTATTATTATTATTATTATTATTATTATTATTTTACTATCATTTTCTCTTTTTTACGTTATGCCTATGGCGCCGGTAGGCTTTTTGGATTGGTCCTGGTGGTCGGCCCCAGCCCGTTGAGGCACAGGCAAGTATTCAAAGTGGCGCCGCCTTGTATGGCTCATGCTACCCCTGGATCTCATTTTTTATCCTCTTTTAGAGATAATCTTAGAGTCCGGGTTGATAGGTGGTCTTCAGGACAACATGTGGTGGCCTTAGGCCACTCGGCGATGACTGGAATATTGGCAGCTTGTTTGTAGCGGCAGGCGGGACGCAAACCTGGGCCCTATTGGACGCCGCGCCCTCACACTGCCCACTCAGCCACCGCCTCCCCACACGCTTTCCGTAACATTTACACTGATGAATATTAAGCACTTCCAAACTTTGTTTAAGTCGGTAAATTATCTGTCCAGAATTATGGGTCATGTTTTAGTGATGACCTGCCATTCGATGATAAAATGAGGTCACAAATTCGCCGAGGGTCAAACAGGGTCGTAGAGGTGAGGTTAGGTCAAGTTAGGCTAGGGTGTGAGGGTGGGGGGAGGGGAGACTTGAGGAAGGGAGAGATGGACGTGGAAGGGGGAGGGGAGAGGAGGGAAGATCTTGGAGGAACGGGAGAGAAGAAAGGGGAGGGAGGAAACGGGAAAGGGGAGGGGAGAACATGGGGAAGGGGAAGTAATGGGAGAGACGGGAGGGGAAGGGGAGGAGTGTGTAGCCGTCTTAGACTAAAGGATCTAGTAAGGAAATTGCCCCTGTGGATCACTCGTGTTTCTCCTCCTCCTCTTCCTCCTCCTCCTTCTCCTCCTCCTCTTCCTCTTCCTCCTCTTTTTTGGGGCTGTTGTGCTGTAGATGTGGGACTGGGGATTACGGGCTGGGGAGACAAGTTGGGGGCTGGGGAAACTGGTTTGGGACTGGGGAGTTAGGTTGGGGGCTGGGAAGACAGTTTGGGGGGTCGGAAGAATATTAACCTTAAGTTCCTTTCTTCTTACACGGCTATAGCGGCGGGGGGTATTGAACTTGGGTGGCGGGGCAAGGTTGACAGGCTGTGGGAGGCGAGGACTTGGGTGGCGGGGCAAGGTTGACAGTCTGGGGGAGGCGAGGACCGGGGTGTCGGTTCCTCGGGGTGCAATCACGGCTCAATTACGCGAGAATCTTCCCCTTAAGAGTCCCGTCGCAACACTTCCTGCCAGACACACCCGCGAGCGCTGCTAACAAACTTGCGTGACTGGAAACACACGTTGGCTTTAGCTCTTGTTGCCTTGTTATTACGCGCGTGTGTGTGTGTGTGTGTGTGTGTGTGTGTGTGTGTGTGTCCTTGATGTGTTCAGAGGTACGTTAGGCATGAAAGCAGGGCCTGAGGGAGCTTAGGGAACAAGGGTTGGAACGGACAGAGGGAATTAAGGGACAAAGGGAGGCAAGGTAAGGAAACTACGGGGCATATGAGGATTAAGGAAGAAAGGAACAAGGAGATGAGGAAGAAAGGAAGTGCGGAAGGAGAAGAGAAGGGAAGAAAGGAATATGAGAAAAAGAAGAAAGGAAGGATGGTAATGAAACTAAGGGGCATAGGAGGATTAAGGAAAGAACGAACGGGTGGATAAAGGAGAGAGGAAGGGGCAGAGTGGGATGGGAAGGGAAGAAAGGAACATAAGAAAAGAGAAGGGAGGGAGGTAAGGTGAGGAAGCTTCGGGGCATGGAAAGAAACGAACGTGGATATAAGGAAGGAAGAAAAGGGTTGATGGAGAAGGGAAAGGGAAGAAAGGAAGATAGGAAGAGATGAAGGAAACAGAGGGACAAGGGATGGATATAAGGGGCATAAAACAAAATGAAGGAAGGAAGCAAGGAACAGTAAGAAAGGGAGGAAAATAATTAACACAGAAAAGGAAAATAGGAGCAGAGAGGGTCAAGATAAGAATCTAAGGGTCTCAAGAACAAGATGAAAGATAGAAGGTAGCAACAGAATAAGAAGGGACGGAGAAGGAGGAACACAAGGAGAAGAAAGAAAAGAACAAAGGTAGAAGGAAAGGAAGCGACAGGAGTGAGAAGAAAAGGGAAGAAAAGGAAGAGAGGGAAAGACAGATGAAGAAAGGAAGGAAAGGAAGAGACATAAAGAGGAGAATGAAAGAGAAAAGGAAAACGTGAAGGAAAGGAAGGAACCCAAGAATGAAAGAGAAAAGAAATACGTGAAGGAAAGGAAGGAACCCAATAAAAATGAAGACAGGAGGACAGAAGAAGAAGATGGAGGAAAGGAAGCAACACATGGAAAAGGAAGACAGGTATACACAAATAAAAAATAAAAAAAAACATGCAGAAAGAAAGTAACGCGTCCAGAAACAAGCGAATCACAGTCATGCACACGTAGCTTCGTCAGGCATCCTTCAAGTAGCTAATTGCCTGTCGACCGGTGAACCAATTAAGATGATCAAAGGCCGCCAGGATGCTGCTCGGGCGGGGAGGCGGCGGACGGCAGGAAGGCAGGAAGGAAGGAAGGACTCGCGGCGCTGGGTCGATACATGAGGAGTCTTAAGCAGTGATACGCGGCAGGAGAAGGGAGGAAAGGACAGCGGCAGGAGGAGGAGGAGGAAGAGAAGGAGGCGAAAAGGAGTAGGAACATGAAGAATATGTGGAAGAAGAAGGGAGGAAAGAGCAGCGGCAGGAGGAGGAGGAGGAAGAGAAGGAGGCGAAAAGGAGTAGGAACATGAAGAATACGTGGAAGAAGAAGGGAGGAAAGAGCAGCGGCAGGAGGAGGAGGAGGAAGAACATTAGTAGGAGCAGAGGAGTCAGTAGGAGGAGGAGAAAGAGGAGGAGGAACGGAAGTCGGAACAAGAAGAAACGAAAGTAGAAAAGTAGACGAGTAGATTTAAATATTTTGACTTTCATGATCTCTTGGGGAGGAGGAGGAGGGGTAAGGAGGAGGAGGAGAAGGAGGAAGAGCAGTAGAAGGAAAGGAATCGGAGCATGAAGAGTGGAAAGTAGAAAAGTAACAGAGTAGATTTTAACCTTTTGCATTTGGATCTCGTGTTCTCATGGGGGAAGAGGAGGAGGAAAGGAAGAGGAGCAGTAGACGGAGAGGATTAGAATATGAGGAGCATGTGGAGAGGGAAAAGTAGTGCAGTAGAAGAGTAGAATTTGACCCTTTCCCTGCCCATCTGGTGTTCTGCTGTGTGTGTTCTGCCTCATCCATAAGAGAGAATATTAGCAGACGCGGTACATAAGATAATAAAGAGAGGAAAAGAGCAGAATAAGAAGGAATGTTGGAAAGAACAATATCACCAAATGCGGAAGTAAAAGAGAAAGGAAAGGCGTGAAAAGAAATACAAGGAAGAGAGGCAGGAGCAATGGAAGGACTAGCAGCAGATGAGAGAAAGAGAGAGAGACAAGTAGGAAGTGAAGAAAGTTCCCGACATGAAAAGACGAGGAGCATTAGTAGGAGGAGGAAGGAAAAGAGCAGAAGTACCAGCAGAAAGAATGAGGAGGAGGAGTAAAAATAAGTCAGAAAGCAAGTGAAAGAAGGAAAGAAGCAGGAGAAGAATCAGCAGAAGAATGAAAAAGGCAAAGAATGAGGAAAACGAGGAGGAGAAGGAGTAAAAATAAAAGTCGGTATAGGTAGAACGAGAAAAGAATAAGTAAAATAAAATATAGGAGTGAAAGAAGGAAAGAAGCAGGAGGAGAGAGAGAGCGAGAGAGAGAGAGAGAGAGAGAGAGAGAGAGAGAGAGAGAGAGAGAGAGAGAGAGAGAGAGAGAGAGAGAGAGACACGGGGAACAAAAATAAAATAAAAGCAGGCCATTTAAAAGGCTATAGTTTCCGCTACACTAATTTTATGGTCCGGAAGTTTTCAATTGCGTAACTTTATTTTTTATTTCCCTTCATATAAACTTTGATATTTAAGTCTGGGGAAAAAGAAAACCACACAACACAATATTTTTTTTTATATATATTTTACTTACTTTTCTTTTCCGTCATTTTCTTCCCGGTTCTTTATTCCTTTCCCATGTGTTCCTTTCTTTCCTCCTGTTTTTTCCTGTCTCTTCCTCCCTTTCCTCCATCCTCTACCTTTTTTTCTCTCCCTTTCTTCCTTCTCCGTCTCGTTTTAACTCTGCCGTTGCCTTCCCTCCTCTATCCTCTCCTTATGTTCCTTATTTTTATGTTAACCTCATCAGTATTTATGTAGCTGGTATAAAGAAAGAAAATCACCAAACTCTTAACATATTTTCCCTTTAAACCCTCGCCTGACTAACCTTTCGTCTACGCTTCTCTATATTTCACGCCTCCCTTCCGAAACTCCTCCCCCTTTTTCCCTTATCTCGCGACTAAGCCCATCCATTCGCCCCTCATTTTTCGCCTCTCTGCTCTAATCCCCTTCCCCATTCCCCTCATCCACCCCCTCTCACCGCCTGCTCTGTCTATCATCTCGTCATCCACTGCTTTTTTTTTTTACAGCAAAGGAGACAGCACAAGGGCACAAAAAAAAGGAAACAACAATAAAAAAAGTCCGCTACTCGCTGGTCCGCTTATCGCTGCTTTCCCTTTTTTTCCTCATTTTCCTTCACTTTTTTGCCTTCCTGCTTTAATCTGTATCTCCGTCCGTCTCTGTTTTACTTTCTTTTTCATTACCGTCTTTTTTTTTCCTCATCTTCCGTCATTTTTTTTGTCTGCCTCCTTTAATCCTTTCATAATTCATCTCTGTTTTACTTCCCCTTTATTTTCTCTCCTCTTCTACCTTCTCGACCATCTTTTTCCCCTCATTTTCCTTTACTTTTCACCTGCCTGCTTTATCCTCACCTTCATCATATTGTTTCACTTCCCTCGTTATTACCTTCGTCGCCTCCTCCCTCCTCTCTACCATCTTTTTTCCCTTCATATTCCTTCACATTTTCATCTACCTGTTTTAATTCCTTCTCTCCTTTTCTGTTTCGTTTCTCTTTTCATTACATTCCTCACCTACTCTCTCCATCCTCCTATTTATTTTCCTCATCTTCCTTTACTTTCTTTTGTTAACCTGTTTTAAATTTATGTCTCCACTCCTCTCTCTTTCATTTAATTTCCATTACTCTCATAGATTACCATTTCTACCATATTAAGATTTCGTCATCCTTTACTTTCTTTCTCCTTATCATCTTCTTTCAAAGCTAATTCCAGCTATTCATTCCTTATTTTTAACCTCCTTGCTTTATTCCTTTTCAGCATTTCCCTCTAAGCATCTCTCCATTGTCTTAACCTTATCCCTTCGCTATTCTCTATCCTTTATCTCTCTCCCTTGCGGTAACCTCCTCCTCTTCCTCTTCGCTGGCTCACCCATACCGTCCCCTGCCTAAGCCATCCTCTGACCCTACTCCTCCCGTCAATGTCCTTGTCGCTACCTTCCCCCAAATGATTATGCTCTTCTATTCTCAGTTAATTAATTCGTGTTCTTGGGTGATACTTCTGAGGTTTCAAGTCCTCCTCCCCCTTTCACTCCTGTCCCAGTTTGACGGAAAGGAAAACGGAAGCACCCAGACACGCAAGCACAAGCACATATACACAGACAAACGCGGACGTTCACCAATATACCTAACTCTGATTTTTAATAATGCCGAAGGAGGTAGATTTGCACTAGAATACTAATTTTGCGAAAGCCCAAAGATACAAACGACTGATGTTAAGACTTTTTGCTTTTGATCTTTTTCTTTTCCTTTCTCCTACTTGAAATCAAATCTTTCCCTTCATCTTCTTCTTTATCTCCTACATTTTATCCTAGCAAACGTATTTTCTATTACCTTTCCGTACATATCCCAAATAACTGCTCCTGTCATTTTTTTTTCCTTAGCTCAAAATACTCTTTATCACAAGCTTCTCTTCCTTCTATTCAAACTTTTGACCACCAGTTTCATATTTTTTTCCTTATTTGCTTTATTCTCCTCTTAGTAATATTTCTCATCCTTCGTTTCACTTTCTTTTACACTAACATTCCTTTGTCGTCCTCCTCCTCCTCCTCTTCCTTCTCCTCCTTATCTGGCTCCTCTTCCAGCACAGTCGATTTTAGCGCCTCTTCCTCGGTGCCTTAAAAGTAATGACTGTTTCCCTTCGGTTCTAAAAGAGGAAGCAGCGCGCTCGATTGTTGGTATTGTCTTACGGTCGATTCGCATCCCCGTAAACTCTCTCTCTCTCTCTCTCTCTCTCTCGCTCTCTCGCTCCTGCTTCCTGTTACAAGAGAGCGTCATTTCCTAACGTATGTCATAGAGGCTCGAAGTGGAGTGTAAAAGATCATGAGTCAGCGTCTGTACCACTTTGCCACCACTCATGTAACACAAAGGGGAAGGAAGAGAGAGAGAGAGAGAGAGAGAGAGAGAGAGAGAGAGAGAGAGAGAGAGGGAGAACTAGGGGAAATGAATAAAAGGACGAAAGAAAAGTTTGAAATAAAGAGTTAGAAAGGAATGAAAAGGGATAGAAAGGGAACCAGGAAAAAAGGAGGAAAGCAAGAAGGGGAACAGAAGGAAAGGCAGAAAGAGGAGGAGGAGGAGGAGGAGGAGGAAGAGGAGGAGCAGGAGGGATAGGATAGGCCCTTCCCGACACACTGACTCTAATATCCTGTAGGAGACAAGCCTGAAGGGAAGGGAAGGAAGGCCAGCCACCCCGCGCCCTACGTTGTAACTTTGATTTGTCTGTCTGTGTGAGAGAGAGAGAGAGAGAGAGAGAGAGAGAGAGAGAGAGAGAGAGAGAGAGAGAGAGAGAGAGAGAGAGAGGGAGACGGTGAGAGAAACAAATAAAGTCAAATATAGATAATCATGGCTAGAAACAGAGAAAAATACACACACACACACACACACACACACACACACACACACACACACACACACACACACACAGACACACACACACACAGATCCCTTTCCTTCCTTTCCCATTCCTTCCCAACTCCTCCCTTCCCCACCCTTTCCATTCCTAGCCAAACCAACACACACACACACACACACACACACACACACACACACACACACACACACACACACACGCATCCCTTTCCTTCCTTTCCCATCCCTTCCCAACCCTTCCCTTCCCCACCCTTTCCATTCCTTGCCAAACCAACACACACCAGCACACGCACACAGACACACACAATCACCCAGACTCAGACCGGAACACCCACACCCTCCCGGCCTCTCCTCCATCCCTGTCCCGCCTCCCGCCCCGGCCTAACCAACACATGATTCGTCTTCCCGCTCGGTCTTCTCGCTCATCCTCTCGTCGCTGATTAACGAGCCAGAAGCCATTTCCGTTTGGCTGCCTGACTGATGCTGGCGGGAAATATGGGCGGCGAGAGGTGAGGGCAGGGAGGAGAGTGGTAGATAGAGATAGATACATGGAGAATGAGAGAAGAAGGAAAACATTACTGAACAACAAAGTGTAAAATTAACGCAAATTTGACAGATAAAGAACGAAAGTATGAGCGACGAGAGGTGAATCAAGGGCCCGGATGAAGACAGTGAGATAGATAGATAGATAGATAGATAGATATTTATATATTTTACATAGATTTACACAAGATATTCAGACTACACAGACCCTGTGGTCCAGACTAGGTGGTGAATCCCTAAACCTAAGTGAAATCATAATAAATTCAATGCCACCAGGACTTCGCAGTTCGACTTTAGTGTATGTGAAGTTAAAGGAAGTGTCGGTCAAGCTTGTTTTCAAATGAATTAATGGTACTGCACTGGACCGCTGAAGGTGGGAGTTTATTCCACTCTCGCGCTACAACGTTGGTGAAGAAAAATTTGGTGCGGTTTGAATTTATTTGTTTACACTTTAGTTATGTCCCATTATTTTTCGTACGGAACGTGACACCGATCAAAAAAACTGGATTTGTCCACATTCGAAAAACTATTGAGTATGTCAAAACATTCGATCAGTTTTCCTCGGAGGCGACGTTTGTCAAGAGAGAACAGCTTAAAGAATGGAACCTTTCGTAGTAAGCCTCGTCGCGCAAGGAAGAGATCATCCTTGTTGCACTACGTTGCACACCTTATAATTTTGCAATGTCCTTTGCCCGATGAGGAGACCAAAGCCTTACCACGTATTCCAAATGGGGTCTGACTAAACTATTGAGAGAGAGAGAGAGAGAGAGAGAGAGAGAGAGAGAGAGAGAGAGAGAGAGAGAGAGAGAGAGAGAGAGAGAGAGAGAGAGAGAGAGAGAGAGATTTAAGGAAAAAAAGGATGGAGAGGCTCAAAATTGATAAAGAAGAGAAATATGTCCGTGGGAAATCTGGAGAACGCAAGGCGAAGGAGGGGAAAAGAAGGAAGCTGCGTTGAAGACTCCAAGAAAGAAAGAAAATATGATATTAAGAACGTAAAATGTCAGGAAGCCAATAGAAAAAAAAAGAGAAAATGTACAAGCAGGAAAATTAAGAGAATTAGGCGATATTACTTAAGTACATCAATTAATTACGTTTCAGGGGATTAAAAACTAATCATTTACTCTTGAGAGCCTAAAGGAAAGTAACATTGAAAATAGAAAAATAAGTAAAGAAATAAATCCAAAAGTACTTTAGACAAGGATTTCTCTATTCTTTTTTGCATCTGCTATTCGGCATCAAATCAGAAAAATAGAAAGGGCTCTTATGTTCTTCTAAAAATGTCAATGTATGCTAATTTTAAATGTGTAGGCGGGCTTGTATCTATAATGTATGCAAATGCTAAATAGCTTAAGAGTGTTTGATCGTTTCACCTTACATATAAAGTAGACTGATCACAATATCCTCCTCAAATCGATTTTACGCTATGCTTTTTACCAACAAATTCGTTTTTTTTAAACATGTAAAGATTTCGTTTTACTCGCATATAACGTCGTGTGTGGAACATTTACTGCAGGGTCGTTAAGTTATTTGTATGTCTTCTGTTATCTTATCATACGAGATCTTAATGGAAGGTCGTGTTTATCTTCCGTTCTGCTTGTGTAAGGAGATAAGGGAGAGGGGAAAGAGAGGAGGAGAAGGACGAGGAGGAGGAGGAGGAGGAGGTTGAGGAGGAGGAGGAAAAGGAGTAATAGGAGGAGGAGGAAGAAAAAGAAGAGGAAAAGGTCAACTCTGTGTGGAAACTGCAAAATCATTTTCATTATATTGCCATGATGTACCTTAAATTAATTTGCATAAAGTTGATTGGGAGCGCTTTGTACACACACACACACACACACACACACACACACACACACACACACACACACACACACACACACACTCACTCACTCTCTCTCTCTCTCTCTCTCTCTCTCTCTCTCTCCACCTAATTCAGCACTGCGAGAAGTAACAACAAACTTTCCGGGCCAATAGTAACTTCACACAACTGTTCCCGAGGCTCACTAAGATCAGCATTTATATGGGCGTGTCTGTTGCCGCGACGAGACACACTTCCTTCACATGCGAGAGACAAGAGACAGGAGTAGACTGGCGGAGACGTGAGACCTGATACACAGCGCCGTTGACTTCGCGGGTTCAGTGAGGTTCGTGCTTTGCTCCTTCCTCAAGCCTTTATTGCTGCGTACTTTGTTGGGTCGTGTTTTTTTTGTTTTTTTTTTTCTTCAGCCTTCATGGCTTCGTATTCGTATTAGTCTTTGCGTTTCAAAATCATAAGAATAACATGTTTTAGTTGTCTTATGTTTTCGTGAATGTTTTATGTGGATTCTTATTCGTTACATATCTAAATAATCTCTTTTTTAAGCAGTGTAAGAACTATCTCAAATCCCATACTTAAAGACGAATAACATTTTTTTTTTGTCTGTTTTCAATTTTCCTTCGTTCAGGCTTTCGATGTATATTCCTTCCTAGTTTCGTTTTTTTTTCATTCTTTTGATAGTTTAATTAAAGAGAAAACAAAATATAAAACCATCTGTATATGATTCGAGTTCACTGGCCTTTTGGTACTTACACATCTGATTTTTTTTTTTTTTTTTTTTTTTGTATTTGGTTTCAAAAGCCCATATAATGTGTCGTTCCATAAGTCCTAACCTCGTGAGGAGTTTCACGTCTAATTATCTCCATTATCTCATCTCCATTGTACTTCAAACGGTAATTCAATAGTAACAAAGCATCTCCTCTGGCCTCCCTAATCACCTCACATCTTTGTATCTGTCTAATCACCTCCACTAGGATTGAGTCGTCTATTCTATCGTCCGTAAGACCTTCAGACGACCACAAACACAAGCGAATGTCCCCCCTTTCACCGCCCCATTCCTTTACACCCTATTTCGCCTTTCCTGTTATTGCAAATTGTTTGGAAACGTTCGGAGACTTGGAAAGAATATATAACTTCCTGAGCGCGTCTCTTGAATCCATTGGTGACAAAAAAACGGACAGAGGCGTTCCTGGAATCGGCTATGGTAGTGGTGATGGTGGTGGTGGTAGTGGGGGGGAGGGAGCGGGGGAATAGTTCTGGTGGTGGTAGTGGTGGTGGTGGTTATGATGGTCTTGATGGAGATGGTCGTAGTGGTGGTGGTGATGGCTGGGATGGTGCGGGTGATGGTGGTGGTGGTGGTAGTAGTGGTGGTGGTGGTAGTGATGATGGTGGTGGTCGTCGTTAGAGCGAAGCAAATGAGTGTCATGAATTGCTTCTCTGCTTTATCGTAACCGTGGTTGTTATTGTCTAGTGTCTTGTTTTTTTTTCTGTCACGTAATTGTTCTTGCTTCGATTGTTGCAAGATCCCTTTGTCTTGTTTTGTCAGGTTTCCTTTACGTTTGCATTTTATTTTCCGCCATTTGATCTTCATGGCATTCTTTTATGAATATATTATGAGCAACATGGTGATGATATTATTGTTGTTGTTGTTGTAGGTGGTGGTGGTGGTGGAGGCGGCGGCGCCGGCTGTAGGGTTTTCTGTCCACTTTTAGCTCCACTAGTTTCTCATCCTATCAAATCAAGTAAATGTTTGTCTCCTCGTCCTCTTCCATATCCATATCCTCCGTCACTCATGTTCTCATCTCAGTCATTTGAGTTGATTCTGAACTTAAAAGAAGTTTATATTTAGGCATACATGTTGTTTGGTTGTGTCTATTTCAATTAGCCCCTATTTGCGTTAATTAAGATATGTGAAAAGTTACATATGAAGAAGCGTGCTTTCGAAAACGTGCTTGTGTTGCTGACTTGTGCGACTAAATGTTAACAAACGAGGTTTACTCCGCACATAACATTGTATCAAGGAGAGAAACTCGAGCTATAGTAAATAAGTTCTCACTCATTACCTGGCAGATATTTGAAATACAAAGAGACTATTTGTACGTCGTATATTCAAACTATCCGCTGTCACCAAACTTTCCGAAAAGTGCTTTTTCGCCTATATAATCGTCCTCGCTGGACGGCGGCTGCGCGCCAGCTGACATTGGGCCTGTCGATCGCCCCATCCACGCGCTCGTCACGCTTCAGTCCCGGAGAACTGCAGTCAAGATTTCATAGAAGAGGTCAACGGTTCAGGCCGCAGGCAGATCGTTAATCCAAATTCCGCACTCACACGTTCAGTTTTGACTGTAGTCCCCAAAACTGTCCAAAAAACTGACGGTTTAAATGAGCGTGTATAGCGAGCCTGAACCTCCTCCACCGCGACAAACCACTACGTAGCACATCATACATTTCCTCCACCACATCCGCCACTACCTCCTACTCCACCACCACACCACTCATCCACATCCTCCACCACCTCCATCACCACCTTCCCTTATCTGCCCGGTCCACACTCTCCTGGGGAGGATGATTAACAAAAATAGCCTCGATTTCCTGCCGTCATTAGTAATCTGTGGCCGCGACATGATGGATGGGGCGACGCTGGTGACGCCCGGCGGTCTGGCACTCGCTCCCTCGCGCTGGCTGGTCCTCCGCCCTTGTCCTTTCTCAGCTGGTTCTTGCCTGGTTCTCGTCCGTTCCCTTATCTCCCCATCCCTTCCTTCCTATCCTTATCTTTCCAACTTCTTCCTTTCCTTTCCATTCCTGGTTTTCCTCTTGTTCTCCTCTTGTTCTCATCAATTTCTCATCCTTTTTCTTCTACTTCTTTTCCCATCCTTTTCTTCCCAACCTCTTCCTCTTCCTTCCCCTCCTCACGTCCTCCCTCAGCTGTTTTTCTCCTCTTATTCTGGTTTGATTTTCCTTCGATTCTCTATATTCCCGTCCTTTCCTTCCCTTCCTTCTTTTACCACTCTCTCCCTTTTCTTTCTCTCCTCTTCTAGGCTGTTATTTTATGATGATGATGATGATGGTGATGGTGATGATGATGATGATGGTGATGGTGATGATGATGATGATGATGATGATGATGAGGAGGAGGAGGAGGAGGAGGAGGAGGAGGAGGAGGAGGATGGTATTCATTGAGGTTCTAAGGCTTTTGTTCTCCTTGTTCTTGTTATTTTCCCGCTTTTGTTGTCCTTTAGTGTTGATGTTATTGATGATGATGATGATGATGTTGTTATTGTTGTTTGTTGTAGTTTTTGTACTTCATCTTCTTACTCTTTTCCACTTTCCTTCTTCTTCTTCTTCTTCTTCTTCTTCTTCTTCTTCTTCTTCTTCTTTTTCTTCTTCTTCATCTTCCTCTTCTTCTTCTTCTTCACGTCTACGCACCTTTCTTACGCTGACTCACAGACTTCTCTCCTCCTCCTCCTCCTCCTCCTCCTCCTCCTCTTCTTCCTTCGGCCCAATTCTTCATCTTCTTCCTTTTCGCTATTACCGCACTTTTATTACCCTTCATCCTCCGCATCCTCTTTCAATATTACCTTCTTCCTTCTCTTCGTCATTCTCCTCCTCCTTTTCCTCCTCCTCTTTCCTTATATTTCTTTGTCTTTCCACTTCTTCATTCTCAATTCGGTCATCATTTTTTTTCTTTTTCCTTTTTTTGCTAAACCAACTACTCTTCTCATTTTCTTTGTCCTCTTCTTTATCCTTTTCTTCCTTCTCTTTCTCCTCTTCCTTTCCCGTCATTTAACTCCCTATCCACCCCTAGGAAGGCTGACCCGCCGCCATATATGACCTTTGACCTTTGCCAAGAGCGGATCAATAACTAGGTGTCCTCAGCCTTCATCTGTTAATGTATGAAAGACGACGAACTGCAGGCCATTTAATACCTTTTTTGTGCCTTTTCTGTAGGTGGCTCTCTCTTCCTCTCTCTCTCTCTCTCTCCTCTCTCTCTCTCTCTCTCTCTCTCTCTCTCTCTCTCTCTCTGTCTCTCTCTCTCTCTCTCTCTCTCTCTCTCTCTCTCTCTCTCTCTCTCTCTCTCTCTCTCTCTCTCTCTCTCTCTCTCTCTCTCTCTCTCTCTCTCTCTCTCTCTCTCTCTCTCTCTCTCTCTCTCTCTCTCTCTCTCTCTCTCTCTCTCTCTCTCTCTCTCTCTCTCTCTCTCTCTCTCTCTCTCTCTCTCTCTCTCTCTCTCTTTTCAAGGCCAGAATGATGAATGAAATATGAACTGAAAGGAAAGTCGTGGAAAAAGGAGAGAGAACCAGAAGAAGAAATAGGAGGAGGGGAGGGAAAGCAGAACCCGGAGAGGGAGAAAGGAGGAAGAGCTATACAGGGATATCATTACTCCCGACGTCTTACACTCATATTTCCTCGCAACGGACCCCTGCATAGTAGATGATTTATTACATGCAGACGTACATTACTTTGCCCGCTTGAGGTCACTGCTGATAGGGACGCCAAGAGGTGATTTCTCATGTACGACCCACAGAGAATGAGGTGAAGTTGAGAAGTAGAAGAAAAAGTCGAAGGAGAGTGAAATAGGAAGGAAAATAAAGAATGGAAGGATGATTCAGAGGTTGCTGTTTCTGCACCCAAAATGCATGACTTTACACTTATCGATGTTAAAAGTCGTTTGCCACTTTTCAGATTTTTAAATAATATGTTAAATGCACTTTTGAATGACTATAATCGGGCGCGGGGAAGGCTTTATTTTTGTTATCTTCATACATCAAAATTAAAGATATTGGCCCGATTTTTAAGTCATTGATGTATAGCATAAAAACGATGTCTCCCAGCACTGCCTCCTACGATACCCTGGTAGTGCTATAGAGCCACTCGGCGTATTTTCTATTAAGTAACATTCTATCTAATCTGTTATCTCGGTACTTCGAAATTAAAGATATTGGTACGATATTTAAGTCATCTATGTATTCATCTATGTATTAATTGACCCCTCTTTCGGCCACCTCTTTTGATTCTTTTTTAGGAGCAGCGAGTAGCGGGCTTTTTTTTATTATTGTTTCCTTTTTTTGTGCCCTTGAGCTGTCTCCTTTGTTGTAAAAAAAAATTAAAAGAATGTATCACAGCACAGCCCCTTGCGATATTCTGCCAGAGACATGGGACCACTCTGAGATTTGTCCATTGAGTTAAATCCACTGGGCAAGGAAATAAAAGCGAGGACACGGAGGAACAAATACTAGAGTTCCCCCAAAACACTCCATGACACAAACAGAAAACGGCGAAGGGGACAAACCATCGTCCCGACCACAATAATCCCTGGGTGGGTGAGTGCCTGGGAGAGAGAGAGAGAGAGAGAGAGAGAGAGAATGTTGGGGGGAGGGATAAAAAGACGGGAAGAATGAAATAAAGGGAATGATAAGGAAGAAAACAAGGGAGAAGAGGAAAGGAAATCTATTGAGAGAGACAGGAAGATGAGAAGGAGGAGGAGGAGGGAGAGAAAAAGTAAAGTATTAAGTGAGAGAGGAAAAAATGTGTAATGGATAATGGAAACCAAGTTGGGAGAAAAAGAATGAAAGGAAGAAAAAGGTTGAAAGAAAGAGAGATGGGAAAGTAAGGAGGGAGGGAGGAAGGGAGGGAGAGGGAGAGGTAATGGAGAGAGTGAGGGAAAGGTCTAAATAAACACAATCATCCAATCAGCATCCTCTCTCCTACTCTCCCTCCATCTCCTTCCTCTTCCTTCTCCTCCCTCTAGTCCTCTATCTCCCTTTCTTTTTTTCCTTTCCTCTCGTCTCTCCTTCCCTCTCTTTACTTTCCCTTCCCTTCTGTGTCTTTCCTCTGTCTCCTCTCTTCCTCCCTTTATGTCCTTACTCTTCCTTCTCTCCCTTCCTTCTTCTCCCTCTAGTCCTCTTTATCTCCCTTTCTTTTTTTCCTTTCCTCTTGTCTCTCCTTCCCTTTCTTTACTTTCCCTTCCCTTCTATGTTTCTTTCCTCTATCTCCTCTCTTCCTCCCTTCATGTCCTTACTCTTCCTCCTCTCCCTTCCTTCTCCTCCCTCTAGTCCTCTTTATCTCCCTTTCTTTTTTTTTCCTTTCCTCTTGTCTCCTTCCCTTTCCTTACTTTCCTCTCCCTTCTATGTGTCTTTCCTCTATCTCCCCTCTTCCTCTCATTTTTCCTTCCTCCTCCATCATTATTCTTTCTCTCCCTCTTCTTCCATGTTTGTCTTTTACATTTTCTTCCTTTCCTTTCATTTCCTTCCAAAGTTTTGTTTCCCCTTCTCTCTTCCTTCCTTTTCATTCATCGTTTTTTTTTATATATATCTTTGCATCGCTCTCCCCCTCTCAGTGCGCTTTCTTTTCCTTATCTCTTTCACCTCCTCTTCTGCCTCCTCAACCTACTACCAGTCATTCCTCTCTTTGCTGTCTCTCTACCATACCTCCTATATATCTGCCTTCCTCTACCTCCCTTCTGTTCCTTTTTTTTCATTTTTCTTTTGTCTGTCTCTCTCTCAGCCTCTCGTACTGTTACCTCATTAGTTTTTCCTTGATTCCTTTCCACCTCATTCATACCTTTCTCCATCCCATATACCTCCTCCTCCATCCTCATTTTATATTTCTTGCTCTTTCTTCCTTTCTTCCTGTTTTCTAGCTATTCTTTACTTCCACTCTCCTCATCCATACCTTTCTTTACATCATATAACTCTCCTTCTTCTCCCTGTCTCCTCTTTCTAACCCTTCCTCCTTCTCTTCCTGTTTTCTAGCTCCTCTTTACTTCCTTTTCACAGCATCCATTCCTTTCTCCCCCTCATATATCTCCTACACCTATATTATACCTTTTTAACCCTTTCTCCCTCTCTCCCCTTTCTTTAGCTCTTCCTTCCTCTCTACCTCAACCATACCTTTCTTTACCCCATTTATCTCCTCTTCTTCTCCCTATCTTCTCTTTCTAACCCTTCTTCCCTCTCTCCCCGTTCTTTACCTCCTTCTTCCTCTGTACCTCAACCATACCTTTCCTTACCCCTGTACCTCCTCTTCTTCTTCCTATCTCTCTTTCTAACCCTTCCTCTCTCTCTCCCCGTTACTTCTCGCTTTCACCTAGCTCCTTGAAGTTACCTGTGCACCCGGAACTCTCACCTGGGCAGGACACAGGCGTCAGCGTTCCATTAATTATATGTGCAGGTAAAACTTGGAATCACCTGCGTGCCTTTCGTCTCCTTGCCGTTATTGCATATTGAACCTTTCGTTAAAGCTGAGTTATACTTCTCCTCGTAAGCTTGAAGACCGCGGCCACCACCACCCCCGGAGAGAGAGAGAGAGAGAGAGAGAGAGAGAGAGAAAGAGAGAGAGAGAGAGAGAGAGAAGAGAAGAGAAGTGAAGAGAAATGAAATACATAGAGACAGCTTGAAAAAGACATACTGAGAAACATAAGATAAAGAGAGAATGAAAAAATGGAAACCGAGCTAGAAACAGACATACGGAGACATAAAATAAAAATAAAAAAACATAGTGACACAACGCACATAGTCAGACGCAGACAGATAGACAGATAAACAGACAAAAACACAGACAGACAGAGACACAGACACGTACACACACGCGTACAGGCAGACACAGAGGAAGTATACAAATACACACACATACATACAGAGGGCCAGAGCCAGACACAGACAAACATACAGACAAATTAGCGGATGCCAAAGATACAGAAGAAAATGAGAAAGAGAAAACTAAAAGAAGAACCAAGAAAAGATATGAGGAAGAGAGGAAATTGAGGATAAGAGAAGGAGACGTGAAGCCAAGAGGGCGGAAAGGGTAATGACAAATGGAGGAAAGAGAGAGAGAGAGAGAAAGAGGCGATAAAGAAAAGGAGCGGAAGAAAGAGTCGGAGGAAAGTGGAAAAGGAAAGGAAACGAAGGATGATACAGAAGAGGAAGAAAATGATGAATGAAAAGTATATCAAGACAAATGGAGGAGAGAAAGAGGATTGTCGAAGGAAAGATGAAGAGGAAAGGAAACGAAGGATGATACAGAAGACAAAGGAAACGATGAAGAGAGAAGTATAGAAGGACAAATGGAGACGAAAAAGAAAATGAGATAATAAAGAAGAGATAAAAAGTAAACGTCAAAGGAAAAGTGGAAGAGGAATGGAAAAGAATGATAGAAGGATGATATAGAAAATGGGGACAGTGAACGGAAAGAATATGATATCAAATAGAGAAGAGAAAGAGAAGAGAAATAAATAAAAGATAATATTTTTTTAAAGGGAAGAAGGGAAGGAAACTAAGAATGGAAAAAGAATACAGAAAAGAAAGACTGCGAAAAAAAATAATAACAAATGCAGGAGAGAAAGAGAAGAGATGACAAAGAAGAGAAGCAAAAGAAAATGAAGATAGAAGAGAAGAAATTTATGAAGGAAAGAAGGGAAGGAAACTACGAATGGAAGAAGGATAGAGAAAAGAAAAGCGAAAAAAAATGACAAATGGAGGAGAGAGAGAGAGAGAGAAACGAAAGAAGATGAAGGACGAAAGGGTGATACAAAAAAAAATAGAGACAGTGAACGAATGGAGTGAAGAGATTCGTTCTTTCGCCCAAAAAATATTACCTCTCGGTGGCTCCTTATCTTTCCTTCTCCCTTCCCTCCTCCTCCCTTCCTCCCCGCCCCTCACCTCCTCTCCTTCCTTTCTTCCCTCTCCCTTTCGGCTTTTCCATCTCTCCAACTTTGCCCTTATCGTCCCTCTCTCCGCTCCTCGTTTCCTTTCTTCTTCATTTCACTTTTCCTTCTCATCTTTTCTATCATTCCTCTTTCCTCCTTTCCTTCTTCAAGTTAACTCTTTATTATCTGTGTTATTCCTTGCTTTCTCTTCTTTGTTCTAGTTTACTTCTCATTATCTTTTAATCATTCGTCTTTTTCTTCTTCTTCTTTTCTTCTTCTTCTTCTTCAGTATCTTTATTTTTCCTCTTTCATCTTTTCCTTCTCCCCGTTTCTCCAAAATCTTGCCTCTTATCTGTACCGTCCTTTCCTTTTCTCTACTCCCTCCCTCCTGTCCTCTTCCTTTTTCTTCCATTCCAAAACATTCTATCATATTTTCCTTCTTCAATCTCTCCCTTCATTTCTCCTTCCCTATGGCCTATAATTATTCCCCTTTCTCCCTTACTCCTGTACTCTCCCACCACCTTCCCTCAATCTCCTTTCTTTCATCTCAGCAGGTTTCCCAGGAGGTTAAGAGGGGTGGGGAGGGGAGGGGAGAGGAATGATGAAGGGGAGGGAAGGGGGGATGGGAAGGGGAGCTACGTTCTAACCTGTTGCTAGTCCTGCCTTAGTTTCTCTCCCTCCCTCCTTTCCTCCTTCTTTCCTCCTTATCTTCCTTCTCTTTTCCCTGTCTTCCTCGTTTTATCATTATTTCCTACCTTCCCTCAGCTACTCTTTTTCCTTCCTTCTAGCTTTTTTGTTCCTTTTTTTTTTACTCCTTCATTCCCCTCTGCTTTCTTTTTTACTCTTTTCCTCTTTTTTTCATTTTCTCTTCCTTCTGCGGTTCCTTCCCACATTTACATCCCTTCTTCCTACTTCCCTTTTTCTTCTTTTTTTTTCTTCTTCACCCCTGGGGCTCATTTTCTTTTCCATTCATTCCATCTTTCTACCTTCTTTTCCACTCTTTATTATTATTATTATTATTATTATTATTATTATTATTATTATTATTATTATTATTATTATTATTATTATTATTATTATTATTATTATTATTATTATTATCATCATCATCATTGTTTTTATTGAGTTCCATGAAAGGGCATCAAGGAAAATCAGAAAATTATATATACCCAAACAGTGTCCCTCCTCGATGAACAAACATGGATATGAAAAACAAGACAGTGAGAGTAGAATAAGGAAAAGAATAAAATATAAAAATAAGGGGGAGACAAAAACAATGCCTAATCAGTTAACTGGTGAGTATATACTTTTGCTTTATACTTATCCGTATCAACCAGGGAAACCATCTCATATGGAAGTACATTTCAAACTTTAATCAGTATAGGGTTAAATGCACGATAATCAATTGCGCCAAAAAATGGTTGAAGAGCACGTTCATTAACTTGTAAACTATTGCGAGTACGGTGAATAGGTTAACACTGAGTCGGTAACGCGTCGTGAAAAGGGTGCTCATTATTATTTACAAGTTTCTATTCCACCGCCCTTCTCCCTCCCTCTAGCTTTTCCAGTGTCACGAAAAGGTAGGAGAGAAAGAGATATGAAAACGTGGAACCAGTAGGCAGAATGGACATGTGGAATATAGAGATGACTGAAAAAAAAAAGAGAATAAAAATAAACGGGAGGGGAATGCAGGTAAAAACAGGATGGGAACGAATGGGAAACAAGGAAGAGGGAAAGAGATTTTGAGAAAGAGAAATATCGCATCGAGAGTAGATTTTGAGAGAGGGGGGAATGGAAAGAAGATGAAGAGGAGGAGGAGGAGAGGAGGAGAAAGAGAGCTTACAAACGCTAACCTTACTTCTCTATTTTCAGGTTATATCGCAAATTTCTCTTCACACCGACACACATGATTTGCTTTTCTAATTATCTCCTGTTATTTTTCACTCATAATCCAAATTGCAATGAATATATAAAGAAATACTAAAAAAAAAATGTGAGAAAAAATTGCAATACGAAAAACGTGAGATGAATTTAATTTGGTTCTAGATGATATTAAGGACGAGAGAATAAATTAGAATGCAGTCAGTTGTAAACGAAAAACGATAATGAAATGAAAAAAACTCCATTAAAGACACTAAAATACGATATAATGAAAGAAAAGTAATTTAGTTTTAGTTAGCATGAAGGACAACCTCTTTTGATTGTTTTTAGGAGCAGCGAGTAGCGGGCTTTTTTTATTATTATTTCCTTTTTTTGTGCCCTTGAGTTGTCTCCTTTGTTGTATATGAAACAAAAAAAACAAAAACTAGAAATACAAAAACACGGAAATGCCTAAAAAAATGACATAATAATACAAATAATACAAATGATAAATGAATAAGAGTTAAAGATTCTGGTTAACGTTCAATACGAAAAATATAAAACAAAAATATTATAAAAAGCGTAACGGCTCATAACGAAAATGCCATAATACTACAACTAACTAACAATGGCAAATGAAAAATAGTTAATGGTTATAGTTGACGTTATTAAAGACGAGAAAGAAAACATCCCCCCCCCAAAAAAAAAAAAACTACGGACAAGTCATTTCACACCTCAACAAAGAGAATAAGACGTAATTTACTATGAAAGAAGAGAATATACTAAAGAAAATAATCAACACTGAGCTATCCATCACTTTTAACGACACAGTATAAGTTCTGTTCCCAATCCTCTTCCTTTTCTTCATCTTTTCCCTCTTCTCTCAAAATCTACTTTCGACGCAATATTTCTCCCCCTCAAAACCTCTTTCCCCTGTTCCTTATTTCCCATTCGTTCCCATTGTTTTTACACGCATTCCCCTCTCGTTTATTTTCATTCTCTTTTTTTATCATCTATATATTCCACGTGTCCCTTCTGCCCTCCGGTTCCACGTGTTCATTTCTCTTTCTCTCCTATCTTTTCATAACACTGGAAAAGGTAGAGGGAGAGAAAAGGGCGGTTACATACAAGAACTGTTGCTAATAATGTACACCCTCATAACGGCAACGCAAACTAAGTAGAACGTCACACTCACGGGAGACGAGGATGGAGCGCCCCGTGATCACGTTATTATATCCACGTCGCGGCGCTGACACAACATTCCGACGCTGTTAATTTCGTGCGTTGAGTGGACGGAGTGAGTAATGCGTGGCGTGTGCTGCTGGACGAGGGGGGCTGTGTGTGTGTGTGTGTGTGTGTGTGTGTGTGTGTGTGTGTGTGTGTCCGTTTGTCCGCCTGTCTGCTTCTGTCTTCTGTATTTGGGGGAAGCCGTTTCTGTGAGTCTCTCTGTCAATATGTCTCTGTTTATGTTTGTTTATTGAGTTTTATCATGCTCTCGCTCCGTCTCTGTGTGTGTCTGTCCGTTTGTCTATGTCTGTCTGTATTTCTGTTTTCCTGCGTGTGTGTGGGAGGAGGGGTGTCAATGAGTGTTTTCTGTCCGTCTGTCTGTTTCTTTATGTCCTTTTGTGTTTTCTGGGGTGTCTGAGTCTCTGCGTTTGTCTGCCTCTCTATTCGTCTGTGTTTTTAATGTATTTTGGGTGGTCTTGGAATCTCTGTGTCTGCATTTCTGCGTCTGTCTGTTATTGAGTCTGTCACGCTCCGGTTCCATGTCTTTCTTGTTTTGTATATTTCGTTTCCTTCTTTCTCATGTCTTTGTTCAGTTGAGAAGGCTCTGCTTACCTCTTTCTGTTTATGTTTTCTTTCTTCTCTTTTTTTTCTTTCTATTTTATCTTTATTTAATTTTCTTTTGATTTTATTCTGTCAATAATCTCAGTATATCCTTTCCTTGTTATCAAGAATTTCCTCCTGCGATGCATCTTATACCGATTACATTTTGGTTTGTTTCATCTTCCTTTCCCACTTCGCCCTCTTTCTCCTCGTTATCTTCCTCCTCCTCCTGTTCCTCCTTCTCTTTCTCCCTCGCTTCCTCCTCACTCTCCTCCTCCTCCTCCTCCTCCTCCTCTTTTAACTCTTACACACATTAATTAGTGCACAAGTAGGTTCACAACATGATGAGCAGGTCAATAAGATACCTTCAGAACCAGAGGGAAGGAGGGAGAGGGGGAGATTGTTATGAGGGGCAGAGGGAAGGGAGGGGAGGAGGAGGGGTAAGGTTGAAAGGCTTATTAATTAACGTACAACAAACTAATTAGTAGGTTAATGGTTCCGCCCTTGACCTTAGAGAATCGCGAAAAGGTGAATAGCGGCCGAGGCGAACAAGGGAAGCTAATTAAAAAGGTGAGCATCGGTCGGCCCCAATAACATCGCCCGCTTACCTGTTGCTGATCCAGGGAAGTTGATGCTGGCTTATGAGAGTTTCCAAGTGTGTGTGTAATGGAGAGGGGGAGGAGGGGTTGTGTGTGTGTGTGTGTGTGTGTGTGTGTGTACTCAGATGATTACTGTCTTAACATCCATTATTTAAGGAATATGTTGAGAATAGTGTTTTCTTTTTGTTTTGTTATAGTCGTTGTTTGTTTTTTACCCACGTTCCTAAAATACAATGATTGCTTTTTTTTTCAATACTACATAAAATTGCCACAAAAATATATATAAGCACGTCAACTGGCTTCTTGTAGACTCGTAATTCTATTCTATTCTCTCTCTCTCTCTCTCTCTCTCTCTCTCTCTCTCTCTCTCTCTCTCTCTCTCTCTCTCTCTCTCTCTCTCCCCCCCCACACACACACACACACACACACACACACACACGCCAGTTCTCTGTAAATTAGCGCATCTCGAGTGTGTAGATTATTCTCGTTTATTTAGTTAATGCGAGTGTGAGTGCGCGCGTCTGTCTGTGTGTGTGTGTGTGTGTGTGTGCGTGTGTGTGTGTGTGTGTCCAGATGTAATTAGAACCTCTCCGTGCGTTAAATAGGAAAACTCGCGGAAAATTCAGCGGAAGTTGCGTTTTAATGTATACAATGCACACAAGAATCCTCCTGCGTATGTGGGGCTGATCAGGTACATCGTGGGGCGTGGGGAGGAGCTGGGAAAGGACAGGTAATATCGTAGGGCGAGGGTTGGGGAGGGGATATGACAGGTTCATCTTGGGGCGAGGGAAGGCGTGGGGAAAGGACAGGTAATATCGTAGGGCGAGGGGAGGCGATGGGATAGGGCAGGTTCATCTTGGGGCGAGGGGGTTCATCTTGGGGCGAGGGAAGGCGCGGATATAGGACAGGCACATCATAGGGCGGAGGGAGGCACGGGGAAAGTACAGGTAATATCGTAGGGTGAGGGGAGGCGAGGGGATAGGGCAGGTACATCTTGGGGTGAGGGGATGCGAGGGGAAGGTCCTGAACCGTGTTGGGAGGGATGGGGAAGAGCAGGAGGGGTTGTTGGAGGTAAAAATAGAAGTCGGAAGGAGGAAGATATTTTGGGGAAGGAGAGAGAGAACAGGATAGGGAGGAAAGGGGAAGAGCAGGAGAGGCTATTAAATCTAAAAACAAAACGGGGGAAGAGGAAGATTTTGGGTGAGGGTAGAGTGGAGAGGAGAGGAAGGAAAGAGGGAAAGAGGGGAGAAGATAGGGAGGAAAGAGAGATTGTGATAGGAGGAATGGCCAAGAGTAGGAAAGGTTGTTATATCTGTTATTGCCTGTTTCTCTTCTATGGCATATTCTGAAACACCCTTCCTTTGTCTGTATTGCCTCCTGCCTACGACTTAAACTCATTCAAGAGGAGAGTATCAAGACGCCTCTTCACACGAAATTGACCTCTCGTTTGACCTCTTGTTCTTTCTTTGTTTGTTCGGAGTAGCGGATTCTTTTGTAGTTGTTGTTGTTGTTGTTGTTGCTGTCTTTGTTTTTTACCCCTGAGCTGCCTCCATCGCTGTAAGGAAAAAAAGAGGGTCGGCGGAACGGTTTTGGGGGGGAGGGAAAAGAGGAGAGGATAGGGAGGAAAGAGGGATTGTGATGGGAGGAAAAGGTACGAGCAGAAAAGGTTGTTATGGTTAAAAAAAGAAAATGTAAGGAAGGTATTTGGGAGAAGGAAAGAAAGGAAGGGATGTGGAGGAAAGAGGGGACAGAAGGAGCAGGAAGTGTTGGAGGCGAGGTGTGGGGGGGAAGGGCAGGTGGGCGTGGCAAGGTGGAGGGGAAGGTTGAGGGAAACTGGCTAAGAGAGGCTAAATAAGGCCAAATGATGGGAGGGAAAAGGCCTTGGAAGGGAAGGAGTGAAGGAAAAGGAGAAGCCAAAGAATGAAAGGAATGAAATAAAAGGTAAGGTAAGGGAAAGGAGGGGTAGAAGGTGGCGAAGGTAAAGGGAAAGCAGAAGAAGAGAAGGGAAGGAAAATCAAAGGAAGGAAAGGAAAAGAAAGGAAGGGAAGGGAAGGAAAAAGAAGAGAAGGAAAGAATAAAAAAGGAAAAGAGGCGAAACAAAGGGAAGGGAAAGGAAAGGAAATAGCTGAAAAGAGAAGAAAAGAAGAAGAGAAGAGAAAAGAAGAAAAGAAAAGAGGAAAAAGGAAAAAAAAAAACGAGCAGAGAACGGAAGGGAAGGAATGGGAGCGGGTAAATATGTCATAATAAAGGAAGAAAAATTAGTGAAGAAAACGAAAGGAAACTGAGGAAGAGGAAGATCGAGAGGAAGTGAGGGAGTGATGCTGGGCGTGGCAGAGTGGGGGGAGAGGGAGAGGCAGGGAGTGGGGAGAGGAGTGACTAAAGTAGTGATGCGGGGCAGAGTGAGGGAGGCGGGGCGGGGCGGGGCGGGATGAGGGTGAAGTCCAGAAAATGTTTGAAGAAGAAGGAAAAGGAAGAACGGAGGAGTGAGAATGGGAAGAATAAGACCGAAATGCGTGCGAAGGAGGAATGAAAAGGAAAAGCAGAAAGGAAAGGATGCAGGAGGAGGAAGGAAAGAGGAACAAAGAAAAGAAATGGCAAGAGAAAGAAAAGGTAGGGGAAGGAAAACTATAGGAAAGGAGAGGAAAGAAAGGGAAATGAAAGAAAAAGAAACGAAAGAGGAGACAAGGAAAGGAGAGGGAAGAGGAAAGAAAGGAAAAGAGACGAGAGAGAAAGGAAAGGGAAGGAAGATAGAATAAAGGAAAGGGAAGGGAAGAGAATATACGAGAGAGGAAGGAAAGGAAAGAAACGAAAGAGAAAGAAAGGAGAGGAAAAGAAAGGGAATACACGGGACAGGAAAGATAGGAATGAGAAGGAAGGAGAAGAAAAGGGAAGGAAGTAGAAGGAAAGGGAAGGAAAAGGAAAGAGAAGGAGAGGGAGTGTTATAATTTACAAGACGCGGCGCCTTAAGTACACAGGAGTGCTTGCGGCTTTTGCAAGGCTCCAAAAATTGTTCCATTAAGCTAATTTCACCGATCAAGTGCAAGGCGGTAAATTCCCCTCCGTGGTTTTTCCTCCCCCACTCTTTCTCTCCCTCCCCATTCCCTCCCTCCCTCCTTCTCCACCTCTCCTTTTTTCCCTCCCTCCCTCCTTCCTGTTGCCCTTTCGTTCCCTCCCTCCTTCTCCACCCCTCCCTTTCTCCCTTCCCCCCTCTTTCTCTCCTTCCCTTCCTCCTCCTCCTTCTCCACCCCTCCCTTTTTCCCTCCCTCCCTCCTCTCTGTTGCCCTTTCGCTCCCTCCCTCCTTCTCCACCTCTCCCTTTTTCCCTCCCTCCCTCCTCTCTCTTGCTCTTTCACTCCCTCCCTCTGTCTTCATTTCTTTTCCTCCCTTCTCTCCCTCCCCCTTACCCTCGCTTCTTCCTCTCCCTCTCTCTTTGCCCCCCTCCTTTCTCTCCACTCTCTTTACCCTCCCTCCATCTTTCTCTATCTCTCTCTCT
>NC_066513.1:21523614-21573614 GCF_024679095.1 Eriocheir sinensis | reverse complement strand
CAAGTTGCTGGGAAGGCACCTGTTGCTTGAACCTTTTTTCTAATATATTACGCAAAGCAGAGTACGTGATAAGAGAACAATCTACGAGGTTGTTACGAGTGATCCAAACACGGGCTGTGGCTGTATGGAATGAAAGGCATGTGTGAGGAGTGTGCGAGATAATTTTTTTTTTTCTGCCGCGCTCTCCATGCCGCATCGAGCTTTCACAGTTACAGAGCGAGTCTCATAGAAAAGGACTTTGACACAGATAGGCCGGTGGATAACACTTTAATGAACAGGTAGAATATAGATAGAAGGATTAACAGAACAGCATAGGATAGAAAACAGACACAGACTCCTTGCCAGATTGAAGATAGACAGATGGGGAAACATAACGGCATAAGAAAGAAAGCATAAACATTGACACACCGATAGATAGATAGGCAATTACATAGATAAAGTTATGTATAAAGATAGGTAAACAGAAGGGCACAGGAAAAAAAAAGAAGCAGAAATACACCATCAGATATACATAGTTACATAGATAAACAGATAGCTAGGCACTTACACAGATAGACAGACACATACATAGATAGACAGATCGAAGAATAGAAGTGAAAGTAACCAGAATAGTCGAAGTACCACGTCAGACTTTCCTTTCGATTCTCTTTCAAATAAATGCACAGTCGTCTTTTCTTTCTCTTTTGTGAATGATCCCGTCACGCCTGTCGTCTTATCGGATGGAAAGAGAGGAAGAGGAAGAGGAGAAGGTAAGGGGATGAGGTACTTTTATCCCTCCTCCACCTCCTCCTCCTCCTCCTTCTCCTCCTCCTCCGAATCCGCCTCTTCCTTCTCCTTTTCGCAATACCGACATCGGCAGGAGTTATTTCTCGAATAGAGTTGTTCGCCACTGGAACAGCCTTCCTGCAGAAGTGGTTAGCGCAGAGACCATCAACTCCTTCAAGAAACGCATTGATCGCCACTTTGCTGCATCGGGTGTGAACTGAACGTTCCCAAGAGTAGGTACACAAGTGCTTTAATCCTTCCCTGCAAGCCACTCCTATGGCAAACGGATTGATTAAATCACTGAACGCAGGCAGCCTAGTAATGAGCCAACAGGCTTTCTGCTGCCTGCTAGTCCATGTTTCCATGTTTCCTCCGCCTCCTCTTTCTCCTCCTCTTTCTTCTTCTCTCTCTCTCCTCCTCCTCCTCCTCCTCCTCCTCCTCCTCCTCCTGCTCTATTCAACTTAGCTTTTATCCTTCACCCATCGTGGAAAACATATTTCTTTGAACAGATGACATTTTATGGAAAACTTGAGGAAATACAGAATCTCTAGGGACAATGCAAAACTTAAAGGGCTTGAGACACTAGAAATAAGGGAGATAAAGGGAGAAGGTAGGGATATCTTAGAGGCAAAGGGAAAGCAGAAACAAAGAAGGGAAGTTAAAGTTTAAAGGTCATAGAGATTTTACATGGGAACAAAGGGAACAAAGGGAAAACAGAAACAAGGGAAAAAGAGGTCACTGTATGGTGGGCGTAACAATATATATAAAAATGAAAAAAAAAATACAAACGAAATGGTCCTCTCTTGGCTCGAGTGATTTTTCAAGCGTTACTGTCAGCATTTTGTCGTGAAGTGGGTGGTGGTGGTGTGTGTGTGGGGGGGGGGGGGGGGGGGGGGTTAATTTATGGTGTGGGGGGGGGGGGGGGGGTTGTTGGGGGGGGGGGGGGTGGGTATGGGTGTACTGCAATATGGCCGAATGGTTGAATGGCAAACAGTAATTCTGATTCAGGTGATTTCAAAGAATATATACGCTTCCCCGTTTTCCTCCTCATAACCATACCAACACGAGGATGGACTACAATAAATCCCCGGCGTGAAGGTTCCTCTCGTACGGAGAGAGAAAAAACAGCGTCCGTTTTATTTCCCGGCGCGAACAGAACGCGACTCGTAACAAACACCCGCCGCTGATTTATCTCCGGGCGACGAAAGAAAAACACGTTCTCGATTTGTTTGCCTGGCTATTGTTACACGCCAGCTTGGCCAGTTAAAGGGACGAATTATTTCCTTTTGTTGTGGCGAATCGAATTTTCTCAATCAGGAACCACTAACAAATTTTAGAAAAGAATAATTTATATACATGAAAAGGATATATAGTGACAGTTATTATTAGGAGGAGTACTTTAGTCGGATAGTTATAAAAACTGTGATGCATTTACCATCGCTATCATTCTAGATGCTTGAAATACTAAACTAACAAACGTCAAGTGGTTATTAGGCTGGGTAAAACAAACGCTAGAAGACAGATGTTGTTTGTTTGTCGAGCGTGGGGGCGGGGCGGCGGCGTGACGGGGGTGCAGTGACGCCCCCGCCGCGCCGGGATGAGCAGGAAGTGCGGGACAACCAGGAAGGAAGGAAGGCGAGGAGGACTAGGAAGAGGAAGTACTGGCATCATGGGCGGTGGGTGGGAGGGAGGGCCGCGTACGCCGGCGTGAGAGGGAAGGAGGAGGAGGTGGAGGAAGAGGAGGAGGAGGCACGGCCGGGGCATCAACAGGTAGGAGCCGCTGAGACTCGCGGCGCGAGACGGCAAGGAAAATGATGAAGCAGGATCGAAAACGCCATAAGGAGACACACGCCAAGGGCGGTGCGGGTCTGGGGTGGGGGGGGGGGGGCAGCGGCTGGACAGGACAAGCTTAGTGACTAAAGGGCTCTTCTTGGCGCACCGGGGAGGGGGAGGTTGAGGCGAAAACAGTAATAAAGAGGACTGTTGGTGTGTCTTACCCTTCTCATGACCCGCAGAGAGAAAGATGATGTCTTCATTTTGCCGGATATGCTGGCAGGTGGTTCAGGGGGCGGACTGGCGAAGAGGTGGGGCGGAGCCCGTGGCTGGGGTCGGCGTGGGCAGGGCGCTGGCCGCCACGCACTAAGCTACGAGTAGAAGGATGCACTAGCAGGTCTTGCTAAAGTTTAAAAGGTCATCGCACCATGCTGGGTTCAGTAGAAACACTAAGTTTGTTTTAGCACTAACTACAAAAATACAGAAGTTTTGCAAAATGTTCGCTACACTATGTCTTTATGGTCTAATGGTAAGAAAAGTTCTTCAGCTCTTTGTAAAAAAGTTCTAAGAGTAATATCTCTTTTCTCTTTCAAAAAATGGGTTGCGGGGTTAACACCGAGAGTACACAGATGGACTTGTGTGGAGGGATGGAGCAGCAGCAGCAGCAGCAGCAGCAGCAACAGTGGTGGTGGAGGAGGTGGTGGTGGTGGAGCTGTGGTAGCGGGTCTGGAGCTGGCCGCCCCGCGCACTGGTCGGCGCACGACACACTTCTCTCCCACCTGACGGGTCTCACACTTCGATAATAACCGGAGCCGCGCCTGCCGCCCCTGCAGCTTCTCTTAGGGAGGCCTGGATGCAGTGCCTGCGGCTGTGTGTAAGAGAGGGAGAGCGTGAGTGAGAGTGAGTGAGCGGGAGGAGCGCTGACAGGGTGGCTGGGACGCGCTGCTGACTGGCTGCTGGCCGTTCTGGAGCCCTGAGCTTGAGTCTGGCTGGCAGGGAGTGTGGCTGCCGTCCGCGCGATGCTTACCACCAGCGGCCCCACCCACACTACCTCCTGCCGCCCCTGCCACCCTGCCACCTGCCACCTCTTGCCACCCCAGCACCTCACTGCACCCTATGACTCCATACTGTTACACGGGCACGTACAGTACACCTCGAACACCCTCTACTCACTATTCGATCCTTTTTATGTGTCAGTCCGGGATTCGAAGCCACACCCCAAGTCTCTACAACACCTTTAGGGCCCAGCCACACCCCAGGCCATACCCTCGCCCCTTCATGCCCCTTGGCCACTGTGTCCAGCCGCCCACACACACACACACACACACACACACACACACACACACACACACACACATCCCACTTCCCTTCATCCTCATCTCCCTAACAGAGCTGGATGTCGTATTGTTCTGAGTTATTGTTGTGTTAATCTCTCTCTCTCTCTCTCTCTCTCTCTCTCTCTCTCTCTCTCTCTCTCTCTCTCCCATCAATCTGGCTTTTCTCCATTTTAACGTTGGAAAAAACAACTTGGGTGACGCAGAGGACGAGACAAACTTTTATCCGGGGTTTTGAGAGACTACCCCATCACCTCCACCACTACCACCACCTCCACCACCTCCTCCACCACCACCACCTGAGCGTCACCTGGTCCCCTTGTCTCCCTATGACTACATGATGTTCCCTCTTTCCTCTTTCGTGAGACCCAAACCAAAACCACAATATCCTTTTTTTCTGGTTTCTTGAAGGTTTCGAGTCTACCAAATGTTTCCTCCGTTTTCTTTTCTTTTTCTTTTTCAACCTGAGGAAGTTAAAGAAAAGTTGGGTTTGAATGTAAGATAAAGTCAAAGTAGTAAACGTAAAATTTGTTGTTTGTTTCATGTTTCCTGAAAAGTTACAAATATTTATGTCGTGTTCTCGTGAATAAAGTAAAAAAAAAATGTTCTGATGAGGTCCTGATTTAGTCATGTTCGTACTTTAGTAAGGGATGAGATATTTACGGTATAATTCATTAATAATGCACACGCTCTGGCCTTGTATCTCATAATATCATTCTGTGCCGGCTGTTTACCTCGCATGGATTTCATATGCTTGGTTACGAAAAAAAAATTGCTGGGGTGACTCTCATGTTAGGAACTTTACATACTCAGACTGATGGAAATGTGATACTTAGCTTGCGTGACGATTAGATAAAACAAATAGGGAGGTGAGTGAGTAAGTGGACAGATAAATAGATTGACATAGATAATTAGATAGATAGATATAGACAACGTAGAGATAAACAATAAATAGAAAGAAAATAAGAAAGATAAATGGATATATTGGTAGGCAGATTGGTAAAGAGAGACAAAGAAAATAAGATAGATTGAGAAATAGATAGCTAGATATACAGATACCGACATATAAACAGTAAGTGGATAGATAAATAGATTGACATAGATCATTAGATAAATAAATAGATAGATAGATAGATAGATATAGACAACGTAGAGATAAACAATAAATAGAAAGAAAATAAGAAAGATAAAATGATATATAGGTAGGCAGATTGGCAAAGAGAGACAAAGAAAATGAGATAGATTGAGAAATAGATAGCTAGATATACAGATACCGACATACAAACAGATATAAGGCAAGAGAAAAAAAATAATTAGATAGATAGATTCATATAAATAAACAGATCGAAAGACACAGACAGATACAGAAATAAACGGATACATATGAGATACTAGATGAGTGTTGGGATGACAGGCGAGAGCGGGTGAGGGAAATGCAATGCGAGGGGACAAAATATCGAGGAGTGAAGTACGCGTGAGTGACTACAGCTGCAAATGGGAAGACGATAAAAGTGAATGTAGCGTTCGGTAAGAGAGGGGACTGAGCCTTGGAGTATTTGCACATAAAACAACAAAACAGTGGAAGGGCTCGAGCAGTAGGAGGGTGCTTGAGGACTAGACCGAAACAATCAAGGTGGGAGTTAGATACGTCATGGATTGCAGGATAGATGAGAGCCTCGTTGTGTCCAGTGTTAAAGCATTGTAGGGCAAGTGAAGAGGGTCGAGTGAGCATTTAGGTAAACAAGAAGGAGGAGGATGGACTCTTTTACATATTGTCAGGGCAGGATTGCGGCTGAGAGGGTAAGATATATGTACAGTAACTGGAATGTGGGTAAGTGCTCTGATGTTTGGGGTATTAATTGGTGTAGAGTAAGTGAAGAGGCTCGAGCGAGTACCTAGGTAAACAGGAAAATGATATTGGCAGCTTTTATGGATTATCAGGACAAGGTTGCGCCTGA
The DNA here is from genome assembly GCF_024679095.1 of Eriocheir sinensis. Taxonomy (NCBI): domain Eukaryota; kingdom Metazoa; phylum Arthropoda; class Malacostraca; order Decapoda; family Varunidae; genus Eriocheir; species Eriocheir sinensis. The sequence continues at coordinate 21,567,784 of NC_066513.1, read as the reverse complement.
GAGGGTAAGATATCTGCACAGTAACTTGAATAAGGATAAGTGCTTTGATGTTTGGGGTAGCAAGTCTCGTAAGGCAGCATTTCCCAACCAGGGGGAAATTTCTGGATTCTAGGGGGGATATTTAATCTGAGGGAAATATATATTACTAGCAATTATTCGACTGAAAAAAAAAGAGGGGTGAAAGAGGGATGCAAGGACTTAGATGTGCGAGAAATGTATGTTTGGTGAGGGAAAACTGGACTCTTCTGTCATGACCACCCCCTTGGAGGGAGTTCCCGGCGGATACGGGGCGTCAGATTGATTGATTTACGTTATTAAGCAAGCTAGTCTTGTGTTTAGCTATTATTTGTTTATTATGTTATTTGTGTTATTAAGCAAGAAAATTTCGTGTTTTAGCTACTTTTTTCGTTGTCCACATACAGGGGAAATCCGGATGGTTGAACTGGTTGAAGGAGGAAAAGACAGAAAAAAAGGTTAGGAACCACTGTAATGTAAAGTAAGTCAAGATGGTCGATCAAGCGTTAGGTAAACAGGTATCGGCAACTTTTATGGATTGTCAGGCCGAGTGGCCTAAGACTACCCACATGCTGTCCAGAAGACCACCTATCAACCTGGACTCTAGATTCTAGGATCAAAGATGAGCCCCGGGGGGCAGCATGAGCCAATGCAAGATGGCGCCACTATAAAGCTCTTGCCTGCGCCACAACTGGCTGGGGCCGACCATCAGGCCCTATGAAGAAAGTCTACCGGCGCCATAGGCAAAAACGTACGTAAAAAAAATAAATAAATAAATAAAAAATTGGACATAAGTTAATGCTCTAATGTTTGGGGTATTAAGTTGTGTAGTATAAGAGTAGAGGGTGGAGGAGCATCTAAATAAAAGGATGATGAAGTTGGAAACTTTATGAACCGTGAAAACAGGGAGTTGTTTGAGTTGTTAGGTGTTGCAGGAGGGGAAGTATAGAGGGTGGACGAGCATCTCACTCAGCAAATTGATGAGGTTGGCAACAAATGTTTTGTGAAGGTAAGAGCGTTTGAACGAGTATGGGAATTTATTAAAGTTGAAATGGTAGTAGGAGCTTCGTTGTTTGTACTGCTAAGTGTTGTAGGGCGAGTATCTCATTAACAAGGCATAGAAGACATTAAGTGTTTTAGCTTGTGGGGACAGGGGGCGTCTGAAGGGGTACGGATCTACTCTATAGTCAAAATATTAGTTAGAGCTTCGTTGATTGGGCTGTTGAGTGTTGTGGAGCGAGTACTTCATAAACAAAGATTATATATTGTTTAACTAACTTGTAAAATCTTTTGTATTTAGAGTGACAACGTGATGTGCGTGATAATGGTATAGGGGAATTACGATTTCCCACCATATTTTCGAATTTCTTTAAAATAACATGCACCGGATTGGTTATCGTAAATATCGAAGAATGATGATGAAATCTTAATACAATTATCTACGTAGCGGATAAAAAAATATAAAAGTTTCAGTTTAATTAATAAGCATGTTTTTTTTTTTATCTATAATTCATTAGAGGTTGCACCATGACGAAAGAGAGAGAGACAGACATGCCGAGTGGTGGAAGGTTTGAAAGAAATTCTGATTACTGTTTAGGGAAAGGACAATAAGGAGAAGGATAAAAGGAGAAAGAAGAAAAATAGGAAAAAGAGGAGGAAAAGAATCGGAAGAGGGGAATGAGAAGGGGGCGGAGGCGAATTCGTAGTAGGAAGAGGAAGAAGAGGAAGAGGAAGAGAAGAAAAATGAGGAAGTGGAAGAGAAGGAAAACGAGGAAGAGGAAGATCAGAAGGAAAGTGAGGAAGAGGGAGAGGTGAACTGTGATTTGTGCCTGGCGAATATCAATCTGAAATTCAGTATCACTTTTTGTTGAGAATAATGATTGACTCTCTCTCTCTCTCTCTCTCTCTCTCTCTCTCTCTCTCTCTCTCTCTCTCTCTCTCTCTCTCTCTCTCTCTCTCTCTCTCTCTCTCCTAAAACTCGATAAACAGGAGAGAGAGAGAGAGAGAGAGAGAGATTTAAATGTTTAACGCAACAGGCCCGTCATCAAGCCTTCAATAAAATAAAATAAAATAATGAGAAGAAGAACAATAAAACAGTAGACAAGAAAGAAAACGAGGCAAAGGAGGAAAATGCGCAGCAGGAAACAAAGAGGGAGAGAAGAGGAAAGAGGAGGAGACGAAGGAGCAAAGATAAGATAAAGAGGAGAAGACTTAAAAGGCCAGAGAGCACTTAAGTGAAATCCTATCCTGACCTCCGCTTCCTCATTAAACGTACTTCTCTTATTTGACCTTCCTCTGAGGGGCGGTCACGCGTGGAGTCCATTGAGGGTCCTTTGCTCCACCTCCCTCTTTGTGCTCCTATCATTCTTCCTCCACTTCCCTCCCTCCGCCGCGCATTTATGAGTTAATTACCCTTCCACAGGTGCTGAGAGAGAGAGAGAGAGAGAGAGAGAGAGAGAGAGAGAGAGAAATAGAAAATAACAGTCAGGAACATACGCAGAGAGACAGGAACAGCCTAGACAGATAAACAGACATACAGAGGTAGCAGGCAGGTAGACAGACAGACAGACAGATAGCAGGTGCACGATCGATCTTCCGAGTTCAAAAGTTCAGCTCTGACAAGTTATTATGTTAATGAGAATTAATGAGGCTTGTCAGGTGAAGCTAAGAGAGAGAGAGAGAGAGAGAGAGAGTCTTACTAACAGTGGCTATAAGAAAGTGAGAGAAAAAGGTTAAAAGTATGATGATGGTTAAGAAGAGAGAGAGAGAGAAAGGAGGGGTCGGGAGCCGGTAATGCAATCTTTCCTTCCAATGGCGGGTATTTGGATGCGTCGAAAACCTCTTTGTGCCCCAAATTTTGTTGTTGCTACCGCCAGGGAAACAGACAAAGACAGACGAACAGACAGAAAGACAGATGGAAGGCTTGTAAAAAAATCCTGATAACTGTTTAGGAGGAGGAACAGGAGTAGGATAAAGAGAAAATGGAAGAAGATGAATAGGAAAAGGAGAAGGAAGAAGAGTAGGAGGAGGAGAAGACAGATGAACAAAGACAGATGGAAGGCTTGTAAAAAATCCTGATAACTGTTTAGGAGGAGGACCAGGAGTAGGATAAAGAGAAAATGGAAGAAGAGGAATTGGAAAAGGAGAAGGAAGAAGAGTAGGAGGAGGAGGAGAAGACAGATGAACAAAGACAGATGGAAGGCTTGTAAAAAATCCTGATAACTGTTTAGGAGGAGGACCAGGAGTAGGATAAAGGGAAAATGGAAGAAGAGGAATTGGAAAAGGAGAAGGAAGAAGAGTAGGAGGAGTAGTAGAAGACAGATGTACAGTGAGGCAGATAGACGGGGATACACAGACAAACGAACAGAGACAGAATAGAACTTACACAGACAGACAAAGACGGACATACAAATACAGACGAATAGTGAGACAGAGACGGAGAGAGAGAGAGTCCTTAATTATCTCAGGTTATATATTATTCATGCAGTTCTTACTTACTCTGCATGATTTTTCTATTAAGTCAATATATCGTTTAATTATGTTCTTCACGTCGTAGTTCGTAAAGTAAGAAATTGACCTCTCTTTTGGCTACTCTTTACTTTTGTCTCTTATGGGAGCGGCGAGTAGCGGCCTTTTTTTTTCACTCTTTTTGTTGCCCTTGAGCTGTCTCCTTTGATGTAAAAAAAAAAAAATACAAGTAGATGGAATGCAATCAAATCTTCTCTAACATTCTTTATTCATTTTTTTACCTCAGTCTCTCATTCCTATCCTAATTGAACCTGAATATTCCCTCTGGCCTTAATCCACCTTAATTCCCTCCTTTTCCTCTGCAGTTTCCCTCATCTTTATTTCTCTTTACCTTCGTGAAGCAAAATACTCGCCTCTTTCTCATGTCACACTCCGAGACACGTGTTTTCCTTCCACTCTCCTCTTCGACTCTTTCTTTTTCCTTGCTCTCCTCTTCTTCTTACTCCTCTATCCATGGGCTCATCTTAGTCTCTCCTTCTGTCTCCCTTCCTCCCTCCTTCCCTCCCTCTGCCCGTTGCTAGGGAGACAAGGATATGTGTTCAGTTGATTCCTCGGAGCTCCTGATCACGACTTGGTCCAGAAAAAGAAAAAACTAGTCACCCTTTTTTTTTCGGGGTTTTTTCCTCCCATTTCTTCGATACAGTTAAATCGTACCGAAGCCCGGCGTGAGGAATCAATCTCTCTCAATCTCTCCGCTTCTCTCTCTCTCTCTCTCTCTCTCTCTCTCTCTCTCTCTCTCTCTCTCTCTCTCTCTCTCTCTCTCTCTCTCTCTCTCTCTCTCTCTCTCTCTCTCTCTCTCTCTCTCTCTCTCTCTCTCAGACGTATTCTATCACCCGTGTCATTGTTTTCCTCACGTGTTCCATCACACTGTGGGTAAAAAGAGCAGATAACATTTTTCGTCCGTCAGATCATTGTTATGAATTGTTTTCCAACTCGGTCACTGACGTAAATGTGCGGTTTGCCGTGTGTGTGTGTGTGTGTGTGTGTGTGTGTGTGTGTGTGTGTGTGTGTGTGTGTGTGTGTGTTTTCAGATTAAAGTGATTTTTTTCATATCTCGTAAAACACAACATCAAAGGGAAATTAGGTACTTTGACAAGTTTCCATGTGACGTCAGGATACTAAAAAGACCTGAGATAAAAGTAAACTGAAAACGAAAACGAGGAGAGACTTGAGAGAGGCTGGAAGCAAGCTTAGGGAGAAAGTATATTGTTATCAGAAACCTTACGGGCATACAAGAGTACACGCGTAATGACATGGCGGAAAGAAGCAGGTGGAGAAAAATAAAGGTGTAGGGAAGGATTAATGCTGATGGAGAAGTGAAAAGAAGGAGAAAGGGATGAGAGGTGGAAGACTAAGGGTGATAGTGTGGTAATCAGGATCGGAAAATGATCAGAAATCGGAGTTATAGAGGAGAATAAACAGAAAAAGAATATCTATGTTTGGGTGCGGAGGTGAGGGAGAATGAGAAAAGGTAAAGGTGTTATGGTTAGGTGAAAGACGTATTGGTTAATGTAATGAAAAGGATAGCAAGGGAGTAATGAAACGGCAAGGAGTATAGATAAGATTGGCATTTAGGAGCAGTAAGTAGCGGGCTTTTTTTTTTCATTAGTTTTCTTCTTTTTTTACGCCCTTGCACTGTCCCCTCTGCTGTAAAAAAAAATACTGTGAAAGCGGCAAAGGGGAGGTATAAAAAGAAAGCACTGGAAGAGGTGACAGAGAGGAAAACCAAGATAAAAATACCGTATAGAAAAAGAGGAGTGGGAGGAGGAGAGACTAAGGCAAAAATACACCGTTGAAAAGAACCGTAGCAGGGATGTAATGAAGCGTAACAGCGGGGGAAAGGCGAAGACCAAGAGAGGTGATAAAAGAGGAGGCTGCAGGGGTGTGGGGGCGGAGAGACAACGGTGAGAATATAGCGATAAAAGGACACATAGGAGCAGCGAGGAAGCAATGAGACGTGACGGGGAGGAAAGGTGAGGGAAGGAGGGCTGTCTTGGCGAGGGCCGGAGGAGAAGTGATGAGGCGCCGCGGGTTTTCATCAGGAGTGTAAAGCCGGAGGGAAGGAGAGGGGAGAGCATCGAGAGGCAGTTTTACGCGCTCTTCTTGACTCGCAGCTTCCGTATCTTGTCTGGCGAGGACTTGGACAACGGAGGAGAAGAGTTAGATAGATAAAAAGTGAAGGGATGAGGTAAAGACGGTAGGTAGAAAGATAAGTTAGTAGATAGATAAAACGTGAATGGATGAGGTTGAAATAGTTGGCAGATAGATAAGTTAGTAGATCGATAAAACGTGAATGGATAAGGTAGAAACGGTAGGTAAATAGATGGTAAGTTAGTAGATAGATAAAAAGGTGCACGGGTGAAATAGATATCGATGGTTGGTAGATAGGAAACTTTGTGGATATATCTTGTCTGGCGAGGACTTGGATAACGGAGGAGAAGAGTTAGATAGATAAAAGGCGAAGGGATGAGGTAGATAAAGACGGTAGGTAGATAGATAAGTTAATAGATAGCTAAAACGTGAATGGATGAGATAAAGACGGTAGATAGATAGATGGTAAGTTAGTAGATAGATAAAAGGTAGGTAGATGGGTAAGTTTGTCGATAGATAAGAATGTAAGGATTGTAAAAGTAAGGAATGGACAGGTAAAGATATAGATAATGAGAACAGATTTTGATTGATTAGACAAACTAGGAAGATAAATAATAGATTGAATAAGCAACAAAAACAAATACAGACAGAAAAACAAACAGAAAACACACGAACAAAGGCAGAAAGAATAAATGAGACGGTCAGAAAGGAGGTCAGACACGCAAGCAAGCACACAGACAAACACACGGAGACAGAGAGACAGATGAACACATGAACCAGGGCAGTAAAAAGAAATACAAGCGGAAAGAAACGAGGCAAACTTACAGACATAACCACACCAGGAGGAGGAAGTGCACTCAAACACACACACACACACACACACACACACACACACACACACACACACACACACACACACACACACACACACACACACACACACACACACACACACACTTACCAGAACAGAAGAAAATGAAGAAAACAAACGAGCAAAGGAAAAGTTGGAACACAGACAAACGCAATAGACCCAGACAGACACGCAACACCCCGGCAACACACCTCAACACAGTATAAGGGACAAGAAGACAACACGCAACACAAACGCCCAACACACCACGACTTCCTTAGTGCCCGAAACACTTGTCTCCCATTTACACTGTTGAGGTGTTTTTTTTTTTCCATCTCCCACTTACTGTCTTACTGCCTTGTACTTTTTGGGGGCTTGCTTTTCCTCTCTCATGTTTTTTTCTCTTGTTTTTATATTTTCTTGCTTGCTTGCTTGCTTTTCCCGTCTCACGTTTTTCCTTCTTACTTGTATATTTTCTTTCTTTCTTTTATTATTTTTCCCTCTCATGCATCATTTTATTACCCTCCTCTATTATTTCTTTCTTCTAAAAATATTCCATCCATAATTATAGTCTAAAGTGTCATACTGTGTTGTACTCTTTTATTTTAATTTTACCTACATTTCAAGTATTCTTTAATCATTATTCGTCTTCTTTTTCTTTTTTCGTTGCGCTATTTTCTTCATTTGGTGCGTAAAAAATATTTTTCTTTGCTTATTGTTTTTCATAATTTCTTCCTTTTCGTCGTATTTTGTATGTTTCTCTTACTCCATATAATTACTTTGAGCTTTCGTCCATTTTTTCTCTTTTTTTCTAATGCTTATTTAGTTTGTTTAATCATTTGCTTTTATTACTTCACATTATGTATGGGAGTTTTAAGCTTCTTTTAGGTTTACCTTTTTTTTCTCTTTAATCTTGCTTTTTGGGTTGTCAGCCTTACATGTATATAAAAAGTTAGATAATCAGATGAATATATGTATATAGACAGACAGATATAGATAGAGATACAGGCATGTAAATAGATAGATTTATTGAGCAGTTAATTGATTTATTGAAAAGCATCGACAAAGTGAAACTATAATGTAAATATCCTTAGACTTCTACACCTATGTATCCTATTTTCTTTTACTGTAATGGAAACAAGTTAAGGGGAAAAAAATCCCGCTAAGACCACTAAATATTTACATACAATTGTTAGAGACAATCGCTGAAAATGCAAAAGATAGAGTTACTATCAAGTGAAAATAATGTTGACAGAAAGTGGTAATTCTGATTTAAAGACTAATATTACCCGTTTAATTTCAGGATCCTTCTACTGCGCCTCGAGGTAAGATCGATCTGTAATTTTGTAGTTCGTTATGCAATTACTGATTTAATGTCATTACACCTTTTTGCCTGAAGGAAATTTAGTAGCAGACCGGTAATAGACAGGATCGGGTGAAATGGTGACTGTAATTTCTCTGCAGTAGTAGTAGTAGTAGTAGTAGTAGTAGTGGTAGTAGTAGTGGTAGTAGTAGTAATAGTAGTAGTAGTAGCTGTTGTTGTTGTTGTAGTGGTAGTAGTAGTGGTAGAAGTAGTAATGGTAGTAGTAGTAGTGGTAGTAGTAGTAGTAGTAGTGGTGGCAGTAGGAGTAGTGTAGTAGAAATAGTACTTGTGATATTTGTGAATGCGATGCTTGTTTTGTTGCTTTGCTTATGCTTACTACTTTTGTAAATTTCTCTTATATTTTTTCATCTCTTTTGTTACGATCTTGTATAGCTTTTTTGTGCTGTTTTTCTTGCTTCTTTTGATATACTCATTAATTTTATAACCGTTGCCATAAAAAAAAATACTGAATGCCCTTAAACTATAATTCCCTTATTAATTTGCGTGGTATTTTTTTTTTTTTTTTTTTTTTTTTTACAGCAAAGGAGACAGCTCAAATAAAAAAAAAAAGCCCGCTACTCGCTGCTCCTAAAAAGAATCCAAAGAGGTGGCCGAAAGATAAGTCAGTTTCGGGAGGAGAGGTGTCCTGATACCCTCCTCTTGAAAGAGTTCAAGTCGTAGGCAGGAGGAAATACAGATGAAGGAAGATTGTTCCAGAGTTTACCAGCGTGAGGGATGAAAGAGTGAAGATGCTGGTTAACTCTTGCATAAGGGGTTTGGACAGTATAGGGATGAGCATGAGTAGAAAGTCGAGTGCAGCCGGGCCATGGGGAGGGGGAGGCATGCAGTTAGCAAGTTCAGAAGAGCAGTCAGCGGAAATATCGATAGAAGATAGAAAGAGAGGCAACATTGCGGCGGAATTTAAGAGTGAAGACTATCAGTATGAGGAGGAGAGCTGATGAGACGAAGAGCCTTTGCCTCCACTCTGTCCAGAAGAGCTGTGTGGTGGAGCCCCCACACATGAGATGCATACTCCATACGAGGGCGGACAAGGCCCTGTATATGGACAGCAACTGTGCAGGGGAGAAGAACTGGCGGAGACGGTACAGAACGCCCAGCCTCGAGGAAGCTGATTTAGTAAGAGATGAGATATGAAGTTTCCAGTTGAGATTTTGAGTTAAGGATAGACCGAGGATGTTTAGTGTTGAGGAAGGTGATAGCTGGGTGTTGTCAAAGAATAGGGGATAGTTGTTTGGAAGATTGTGTCGAGTGGATAGGTGGAGAAACTGTGTTTTGAGGCGTTGAAGGACACCAGGTTCTTCTTGCCCCAATCGGAAATAATAGTAAGGTCTGAGGCTAAGCGTTCTGCAGCCTCAGCCTTGAGTCGTTAAGTTCCTGAAGGGTGGGTCTTCTATTAAAAGAAGTTGAAGAATGCCGAGTGGAATCATCGGCGTAGGAATGGATAGGACAGTTCGTTTTGGAAAGAAGATCATCAATGAACAACAGAAAAGAGTGGAGATAGGACAAACTGTGGGACACCACTGTTAATAGATTTAGGGAAGAACAGTGACCGTCTACCACGGCAGAAATAGAACGGTCAGAAAGGAAACTGGAGATAAAGGTACAGAGAGAAGGATAGAAACCGTAGGAGGGTAGTTTAGAAAGCAAAGATTTGTGCCAGACCCTATCAAAAGCTTTTGATATGTCCAGCGCAATAGCAAAAGTTTCACCGAAACGGCTAAGAGAGGATGACCAAGAGTCAGTTAAGAAGGCTAGGAGATCACCAGTAGAACGCCCTTGCGGAACCCATACTGGCGATCAGATAGAAGGTCAGAGTGGAAGGTGCTTTTGAATCTTACGGTTAAGGATTGATTCAAAAGCTTTAGATAGACAAGAAAGTAAAGCAATAGGACGGTAGTTTGAGGATTGGAGCGGTCACCCTTCTTAGGTACAGGCTGTGTGAAGGCATACTTCCAGCAAGAAGGAAAGGTAGATGTTGACAGGCAGAGGCGAAAGAGTTTGACCAGGCAGGGTGACAGCACGGAGGCACAGTTTTTAAGGACAATAGGAGGCACTCCATCAGGTCCATAAGCCTTCTGAGGATTGAGGCCAGAGAGGGGATAGAAAACATCATTTTGAAGAATCTTTATAACAGGCATAAAGGAGTCAGAGGGGGATGAGTAGGAGGAATATGCCCAGAATCGTCCAGAGTGGAGTTTTTAGAAAAAGTTTGAGAGAAGAGTTCAGCCTTAGAGATAGATGAGACGGCAGTGTTGCCGTCAGGACTGAGGAGTGGAGGGAAAGATGAAGAAGTGAAGTTGGAGGAGATGTATTTGGCTAGATGCCAGAAGTCACGGGACGAGATAGAAAAAGCAAGGTTTTGACATTTTCTATTAATGAAAGAATTTTTTGTTAGTCGGAGAATAGATTTGGCACGATTTCGGGCAGAAATGTAAAGTTCATAATTAGCATTAGTTTGAAGGCTCTGGTATCTTTTGTGAGCTACCTCTCTATCATTGACAGCACGAGAACAAGCGTGATTAAACCAAGGCTTTTTAGCGTGAGGAGTAGAGAAAGAACGAGGAATGTATGCCTCCATTCCAGAGACAATCACCTCTGTGATGCGCTGAGCACACACAGAGGGGTCTCTATCCTGGAAGCAATAATCATTCCACGAGAAATCGGAAAAGTACATCCTCAGGTCGTCCCACCGAGCTGAAGCAAAATGCCAGAAGCATCGCCTCTTCGGTGGGTCCAGAGGATGTACAGGAGCAATAGGACAGGATGCAGAAATAAGATTGTGATCGGAGGAGCCCAACGGAGAGACCAGTTTGACAGAATAAGCAGAAGGGTTTGAGGTAAGGAAGAGGTCTAGAATGTTGGGCCGATCTCCAAGACGGTCAGGAATACGTGTAGGGTGCTGGACCAACTGCTCTAGGTCGTTGAGGATAGCAAAGTTGTAGGCTTGTTCACCAGGATGGTCAGTGAAAGAGGATGAAAGCCAAAGCTGGTGGTGAACATTGAAATCTCCTAGGATGGAGATTTCAGCGAAGGGAGAGTGGGTCAAGATGTGCTCCACTTTAGAATTCAAATAGTCAAAGAATTTTACATAGTTGGTAGAGTTAGGTGTGAGAGAAACAGCACAGATGTATTTAGTAATAGAATGACAGTGAAGTCTTAACCAGATGGTGGAAAATTCAGAAGAGTCAAGGTCGTGGGCACGAGAGCAAGTGATGTCGTTGCGCACGTAGGCGCATTATCCAGCTTTGGATTGAAATTTAGGATAGAGATAGTAGGAGGGAACAGAGTAGAGATTGCTGTCAGTAGCCTCAGAAACCTGTGTTTCGGTAAGGAAGAGAAGGTGAGGTTTAGAGGAGGAGAGATGATGTTCCACAGAATGAAAATTAGAGCGAAGACCGCGAATGTTGCAGAAATTGAGAAGAAAGAAGTTCGAGGAGTTATCAAGACACCTCTCGGGTCGGCAGCCAGAAGGGGAGTCCTCCCTGGGAATTTGTGGCCCCCAGGCGGGGACTCCGAGGCATTGCTTAATTGAGCCATTTTGAATTTTGAATTTTGGAAAAAGGTGTATATGTTATGTGAATGTAGTGTGGTGTGGATAAAGAGAGGATCTGTCTTTAGAGAGCATGCTGAACTACTCTCCGGTGTTGGTGAGACAATAGGGAAACGGTTAGTGAGGACATGGGAAGGGTCTTTGGAGGGCTTCAGCTCCCTTCTCACCTCCCATATATACCTCACCGGGAGTGGCTTGCGCCCGTTCGGTAGGTGTCTTCCTACCTACTCCAGCCAGTGATTGATTTAGTTATTACTCTTCTTGTCTTCTTGTGGTTAATATTGCATCTTCATGTGTCCCTGCTGTAATTTCTATTGATTTAGGTCACCTGTGCATACCTGTGGCCGAGTATGTCTCATCAGGGTCCTTCAAGGGTGTCCCCGAAGTGCTTGGACCGCCCCGCAATGCCTCCTGACATTCTGACCTTCCCTTTACCTCTCACTCTCTCCCAGCCTCTCCTTCCTCTTCCTTATCCTCTTCCTCCATTTCCTTTCATCCATTCATCGTCCAATTCTTCTTTCCTTTCCTCTCTCTTCTCTCTTCTTTTGCTCTTTAATTCTTCTTCATTTCTTCCTCCTTTCTTTATTACCTCCCTCCCTCGTTGCCTATATATTTTCCTCTTGTCTCTTTTTACCTTTATTCCTTTTATCCTTCATTCCTTGCTTCATTTTCTCTCTTCATTCTCCTAGTCTCTCCATTCTCCTCCTCTCTTCCTCCATTTCTTTCACCCATATTTCGTTTTAGTCTCTCCTTTCCTCCATGTTCTTGCTTCCCTTGTTCTTTATATTCTTCATTTCTTCCTCTTTCTTTTTTACCTCTCTTCCTGCCTGCCTCCTTATCATCCTCCCTACATCTATTTTCCTCTATCCATTTTATTATTCATCTTTTGTTTCTTCTTCTCGCTTCTCTCCTAGTCACTTCTTCCTCTTCATCTCTAACCTCTTATTTTTCGTCTCTTTTGGCCTCTCTCCATTTCTTCCTTTTCCTCTCTCACTTCCCCTCGTTTCTTCCCTCCATCTCCCCCTCCCTCCTCTCCTTTTCTTCCTCTTCCTCTCTCACTTCCCCTCGTTTCTTCCCTCCATCTACCCCTCCCTCCTCTCCTTTTCTCTTCCCTTCCTTCCCCTCCTCTCGTCTCGTCTCCCCTCCTCCTCCTTCCCTTCTCTTCACCTTCCTCTCAGCGCAGTGACATATATTCGGTAAATTAGCATCTCTCCTCTTACCTCTCCTTTGATCTTCCTCTCATCCCCGCATCTCGGCCCCTTCATGCTCCTCCACCCGTCTCTCTCTCTCTCTCTCTCTCTCTCTCTCTCTCTCTCTCTCTCTCTCTCTCTCTCTCTCTCTCTCTCTCTCTCTCTCTCTCTCTCTCTCTCTCTCTCTCTCTCTCTCTCTCTCTCTCTCTCTCTCAAAATCATCCCAGCAAATATAGAAATCCCTTCAGATTCATTCACTCACTCGACTTTTCTTCTCCTTCCCTTCCTTTTCCCGTTCCCCGTTCGCGCCGCATAAAAACAAAGCATAAAACAGGAATAACGATGACAGGAGGAGGAAGAAAATAAGTATTGGACGAGCGGGAGTAATATCAGGAGGAGGAGGAGGAGGAAGGAGGGGAGGAGACGCAGCCCTAGGAGAGGTAGGAGCAAAAGGAGAGGGAGGGGAAAGTAGCAGTCGTCGAGTTAAAGTTTTTCTCTTCCTCCGACAAGTGAGAGAAGGCCCAGGGGAGCGAAGAGGCATCTGGAAATAAAATGTGTGAATCTTGCTTCGCCGGAAAGTCGGTTCTTCGGTAGGTGGTCCGGCCTGGGAGGGAGAGAGGAAGAGCGAGATTAATAGATAGGAGAGGAAGAGAAGGAGGAGGGAGGAGGAGTAACAAGTGGAAGATGAGAAAGAAGAGGAGGCATATTGTATTATCTGTGTTCGTGTGTGTGTGTGTGTGTGTGTGTGTGTGTGTGTGTGTTTACCGTCTGTTATCATGAAAAAATGCTACAAAATGAAAAGAATTACTACTTACGATGGCTTTATACTTTCTCTTATTTTTTCTCCATCATAGCAAGTTTCCCATTCATTATAGGTGACATCATTGTTTTCATTATTACGTGATATATACTTAAACTAATAGGAAACTAATCATGTCATATTTGTCTGTCTTTGCCTCTCTGATTTGTCTTATCCTCCTTTCTCCATTTTTCTCCATAAACAGTTTCATTTGAACAAGTAAGGTCCAGTCATACTATTCTTTCTTTCCTCATTTCTGTTCCAGGTGATTCCGTATTTCCATTTCCATTTTCCTCCGAGCCAATGACATTAGATATATACGATCCATTCTCTTAATCTTTCTTCTCTCTCTATCGTCAAGTTTATTTCGCTATATTTTCTTTTCCTTCCATTCTTTCTTATTATTTTCCCATTCTTCCTTGCTCCCTCAGTTCACTTCCTCTATTTGCTCTCTTCTTTATTGCCCTGTTATTTTGTTTGTTTCGTTTCTCTTCTTTCGTTTTCTTCTTTTATGGCTCTATTGCGTGAGTGGGTCCGTTTGTCTGTCTGTCTATGTCTGTGTTTGTCTCTATCTCTCTCCTTGTCTGATTATCTGTACCTGTCTGTATCTCTCTCTCTCTCTCTCTCTCTCTCTCTCTCTCTCTCTCTCTCTCTCTCTCTCTCTCTCTCTCTCTCTCTCTCTCTCTCTCTCTCTCTCTCTCTCTCTCTCTCTCTCTCTCTCTCTCTCTCTCTCTCTGAAATAGTTAACCATGATTACTGATCCGAAGAAAAAGATCATAAGAAACTTTTTTTTTTCAATTCTTATTCCTCCTCCACATCTTTTAATTCTTTCTTTAATTTTTTCTCACTCTCGGAAATTAATGGTCCTTAAATTCTCAGATGTCTCCCGAATGACTTTTTTTTTTTACGAGTGCAAGAGTTAATGAGGTTTTATTTTGTTATTATTTATTACTATTGTTATTATTATTATTATTATTATTATTATTATTATTATTATTATTATTATTATTATTATTATTATTATTATTATTATTATTATTATTATCAGTATTATCATCATTATTTCTTTCATCATCCTTATCGTTGGTGTTTTTTTTATTTATCGAAGCTTTCTAGAACAAGGTTATGAGGAACTTGAAAAAGAGAGAGAGAGAGAGAGAGATTTCCTAATGAATCGTAAATACTCGTTCTTTGCTTTTAATTTATATATCCATTAATTAGAAGGAAGCTAATTATCGGAGTTAGTCTTTCATTAGTCCTCAGCAGAGTATTAGTTTCCCTGCCCGTCTTCACTGCCGTAATCTTCTTCCTGTCTTCCTAATCTTACCTGTTGAGAACCCCTTGCCGGTACCTGTTGATTGGCGTTACCTGTTGACTGCTGTTGATGGTCTCTGGGGTTTCAAGTATATAAAGAAAAGCTCCTCTGACATATTTTTTTTTACCCAGGACGTGTTTCTTTTTGCATTTCTCAGTTTTTATTTCGATATATTTTGTGTTTATTGGTATACTGTATTTATAACGTAAGAATTCATACCTCTTTGTTTCTGTTGAGTGAATTTCTTGAGTATTTGATCATACCTTAAACCTGTCATATAGAAAACCCATTTGATCAAACGTATCCTCTAATATGTCTAAGTAATGTTTCTTTTTCTACAGTAAGGGAATCAGCTCAATGGCAAAATCATGATGAAAAAGAAGAACAAAAACAGCAAAAATAAAAGTAGTAGTGAGAGAAAGCTGTTTGGTAGCAATGTATATGTGTATGGCGGGGGGAGGAGTTCGTGTAGTAGCAGTAGTAATAGTAGTAGTGTAGTAGCGTTAGTAGTGGTAGTAGTAGTAGTAGTAGTAGTAGTAGTAACGTTTCTTCATTCTCAGCACAGACGCCGAAAAGGAAACAAGAAATAAAGAAAAATCCCGAGGAGGCGGTGTTGGTGCGGCTCCTCCCATCCGTCCTCGTTATGTGCTGAGCGTTGACACCTCGCTTTCTCTTGCCGATACGTCCCTTTCCCCTCGTGGCCCATCGTGGAGGGAGGGGGGAGGGGAGGAACCACACGACTCACCGACCTCCAACACCCCCTGGCCTTCCACTCTCCCCCTTGTATGTTTCTAGCTGGAGATTATAACAAGCACACTGTATCACACCTCAACCCCCTCCTTCCACTCCCCCTTCTTTCTCTTCTTCCACTTGTAGGATTCTAAGGGTAAGGAGGAAGCAGACACCGGCCACTCATGTCTTTCTGCCTTCTTTTAACCCCCTGTTCTTTTATTTCATCCCTACAACTTCTGATTCCCCTCTTCCCCTCTTTCTCTTTTTCCACTTGTAGGATTCTAAGGAAATGGAGGAGGCAAACACCGGCTACTCATGTCTTTGTGCCTTCTTTTAACCCCCTGTGCTCTTATTTCGTCCCTCAACTTCTGATTCTACTCTCTTTAATATTCTGGTTCTCTTTTTGGTCCCATTTCTAGCGCTTCACTTCCTCCCAGTTGACTCTTTTTATCCTTTACGAAACCTCCATCCATTCACTCCGTTTTGTTCCTCTAACACTACAATTCTTTTTAGTTTTTCATCTATTCCTTCCCCTTCTTATCTTACTTTTCTTCATCATTCATATACTCGTTTTCTTTACTTTTCGCTCTCCCTCCCTCCCTTCTTCCATCCTTCCCTCCCTTCCTCCCTCCCTAACCCAGCATGCCGGCGCCTCGGAGCTGAGAAAGACAATGAGAAACGGGACCAGCGACCTCCATGCAGATACTGTTTACCTCCCTGAGATATTGGGTGGCGCTGGCCGTGGTGGTAGGGGGGTGGAGGGGATGGTGACAGTGCTGGTGATAGTGAGAGATGGTGACAGTGGTGATGGTGAGAGAAGGAGAAAAGGCGAGAAGTGTGTGACGGCTTCAGGCTTTTCCGGTATATAACTTTGTTCGTCTCTGAAATGAGTTGGAAATGTATTGGTGAGGCGCTGAACCTTCATCTCCTGTTTTCATTATGTCAAAGAAAAAAATAAATAGAAGAGGTTGTTAAGTAGTAATATTTTTGTGTATAGAGGGAGGTGGGGAGGTGTATTTGTGGGTGGGTGCGTCTCTTCTATCTCTGCGTGAAGTCGATGTGCTATTTATTGTTCCTACGTCACCACCCTACTCTTCCATTATAAACAACAATCAAATCCCCCAAAAATATAATGTTAGGGCACTGAACTCTCAACTGTTTTCATTATGACAAAGAAAAAGCACTTAAATCCCCAAGAAATATAGAGTCCCGGCCGCTGGTCAGCCAAGATTCAATACAAAGTGAGCTGCGTGCCGCCCGGAGCGATAAAGAAAGCAAAAGTTTGGGTCTTCTGTTGGCCCTCTCCTCCTACCCCCCTAACCAGCCTGTGAGCCTCCTCCTATCCCTTCCTTATCATATCCTAATCCCAGACCACCATATCCTCACCCTTTTCTTATCCTGAACAACCAGAACCACTTCAGCCCTCCTTTCTCTCATACCTTGCTTCTGTGCCCCTTCATCACCTCCTCCCCATCCCGTTGAACCCTTACCATGACCCTGTTCTCTTTTTTCATCACCTCCCCTTCCTTTTGAACTATTAACCTCCCTCTGTAACCCTTCCCCTCATCTTATTCTTAAACCAGATTCCTCTCCCTTTCCTCCCCTCTCCCTTCCCTTCCTGTTCTCCATACCGTTTCATACTCTCCTAACTTTCCCCTTCTTCACTTGTCTTTATACTTTCCGCAACTCATCCCCACCTCACCCCTACTTCTATTCCCCTTCCCTTCCCTTTTCTTTACTCTTCCTTTCCCTTCCTGCCTTATTCCTCATATCGTTTACTGTCCCCCTTTGCCTCTTCTCAACATGCTCTTATGCTCCTCCCTACCCAGTCCCCTTCGTCCCGCGTATACCTCCCTGTGGTCACATTCTCTCGTATACTGTCACGCAGCGTCACCCTTCTCCCTGCCCTCCGAACCTCCGCCGCGGCATCCACTATTAAGATTACCAGTAAAGGCGCAGCGAGGAACCTGGGCACACGGACTCGACCTGAAGTTATTGGGAAGTCTTTTCAGAGTTTATAAAGAAAATATCTAATGTGTGTGTGTGAGTGAGGGAGAGGGAGGAGAGGAAGGGTTGTTTGGGAGGGAAGGGTGAAGAGAGTGAGTGCATTTGGGAGGCGTGTGTGTCAAAAGGGTAGAAGGCAACATCCACTTCTCTCTCACTGTTATCGTTGTCCAGTCAATGTTTCTTACCAGCGTAACCCACTTGCTCTTTTGTATCCTCTTGCCTTCGATCCCTCCTCCTCTCTCCTTTTCCCTCCCTCCTTCGTCCCTCCCTCCCTCTCTTGTTTACACACAAAGTTTACAGCCCCAAACTTCTTCCGCCATTCAGGTTTCCTTTGTCCCCCCTTGATCGTGTGTCCCGCAGCCGGCCCTTTCTTTCTCTGTTTTCTCTCTTTCTTCATTTCTTCCTCTCTCTGTCTTTCTTTCCCTTTCACTCATTTTCGCTTTCTTTCTTTCGTTTTATCTTTCTGTATCCTATTTTCCTTTTCTTTTCTTACTTTTCTTCCTTTTTAAATTTTCCATCTCCATATATCGCTTTTTATTTTCCTCTTTCTTTTCCTTTCTCTTTTTTCCGTTTGTATCTCCCGTTTTCCCGTTTGCTATTTTCCCTGCGTCTTTTATATTTTTCCTTTTCTTCCTCTTTTCACTTTCGAAATTTTTCCCAATATCTTTTTCTTTCTTCCTTTTTCTTTATATTCTGTCTTTTGTAAGTATTTCGTCAAGTTTACTTCTTTCCCTTCCCTCTTTCTTTCTTTTTACCTTTTCCTTTTATCTTTTCTGTTTTTCTTTTCCATTCTCCTTTCCCTCTATACATCTTTCTTTTCAATGCTCTCTTTCTCTTTCCTTCTTCTTCTTTCTTTCCTATTTTCCCTCAAGTTCAAATTGTTATCACTTGTTTAAAAGTTTTCTCGCACCCCTGACCTACAACTTTATTCTGTGTCCTTCCCCCCCCCCCTCTCTCTCTCTCTCTCTCTCTCTCTCTCTCTCTCTCTCTCTCTCTCTCTCTCTCTCTCTCTCTCTCTCTCTCTCTCTCTCTCTCTCTCTCTCTCTCTCTCTCTCTCTCTCTCTCTCTCTCTCTCTCTCTCTCTCTCTCTCTCTCTCTCTCTCACAGGCACACGATCCACATTTCGACAGTTTCACCTTGTCATATGTTACCCACTTTCCTACTGTCTGCCCTTCAAATCTCTAGTTACATCATACCTCCATTCTCCTACTTGTTATTTCCTACCGTTATTTGTTACCTCCTCTGATATTCTTGCACTTAGTTAAATGCTTAAAGGTTTGTTATTTTTTCCTGAAGCTTCAACATATAAAATTCATTTACAGTGGATAAATCAAACAATTGTTATTCTAGATAATATACGTTGTTCCGGTAAAATGCATCTGCTGGTGTAATTTTCAAAGGTACCCCCTACAAGAAAGGTAAATCTGCTGAGTTTCCCATAAAATGGATCGCTTACATTCGTTTTCCTTGCGACGCCCGTGTAACAGAAGCTGGGGCCAGCTTACTTATTGCAAGGGTAACCGAGAACATTTTGTGATTTATAGTCTTCATTGCCTTTTTTTTTAAATAGATAGAGATATATAAGTTAAGAGACAAACAGACAGACAGCTAGATTAACAGACCCATGCAGATAGGCAAACAGACACAGACGGACTGACCGACAGACAGACAGACAGATAAAAAGAGGTAGGTTGATTTTCATTACGTTTTCATCGTATATAACTTGAGACAATCTACATTTTTTTTCTTTCAGCTTGCCTTGGGAAAGATGAAGAAAACACTGTAAACAGAGAACGCCTAGTACAGTCGGCTTCACTGTGCACTCACCTGCCACCACCGTAGATCCCGACAATGCCAACAGCCACCAATCGTCCGTGAGTGCACACCTATTCATTGCAGTCTATTGAAATATGAAGTCAGTCAAGAGGTTTTAGTTTAAAAAGAAGTTACCATATTCTGCCTTAAAAATTGTCTATTACTGTTACTGAGTATTAAACCTCATCTCTTGTATCTCCCACATTCATTCCCCATTCTTCCACACATTTCCCTACTGTGTCGAAGTATTCCACAGTCTGTCCTTGTTCTTCAATAAAATCATGTGACATCATTTTTCTCAGTTTCTTGTATTTTGCTTCTTTCAACATACATACATCTTCGTAGTCTCTTTTATCTTCAATTCATAATTCTTTACAATATACAGGTATTTTTTACATCTTTTTAATTTTCTCTTCTTAAAACTTTTGACATAACCTTTTCATCGTATTTTGTCCTTTTTCATTATATCAGCACACCCACATTACCTCAGTGCTTTCTTCACCACCCACCCATTTTCCATTCCCACCTTTATTGCACATCCCCCACTTAATGAGGCACAAGTGTAGAAGATAAACGAGTTCCAGGGACTGTATGAACACTGATGATTGAAACGTCGAAAGTAAAAACTGTGTCGAGAAGAAGAGGGTGACGTAATAGAAGGGAATGGTAGAGTATTAAGGCATTATGAGGCTCTGAAGACGCGTGGGTGGAAAGAATAAGAAAAGATAATCCCAGAAACTTTGATCTTTGCACATATGATCATCTGTGATAAGTAAATCGAAGGTAGAAAATAGAAAACAGCATAAAATGAGTCAATAAAACTCTCGGTATTAGGAGCAATAAAACTTGGTGGGAGGACAGGATGAGAAACGCAATGACCTCTATTTTTATATATAGGAACCGGAAGAATCAGGAAGAACACGATCTGAACGAATGATGAGGCTCAGTACTAGGACGTATGGAACAGTAGAGGTGCGTGGGTGGAGAGGACAAGAGGAAACACTATAGACACTTTGCTCTTTGTTTTAAGGACACCGACTTACCATAAGCCATAGGTAGAAAATATAAAACAACACATAATGATTGACGAAAACGCTCAGTATGGGAACACTGTAGAACAATATCAGTGCATGGGAGGATAGGATAAGAGAAGGGAAGACTTTAACCTTTGTATATATGCAAATTAAAGCTTAGGGAGCCGAATGTACATACAGAGAAGTTAAAGGAAGACGGTGGAGCGGGAAGATGCATGGGTGGAGAGAGTGAAAGGAAAGGAAACTATAAAGTGGACACATTGATCTTTGTATAAATGGACACTAACGATAAGCAGTTCAATGACACACAGCATTCCAATGAGGACACGAAACGAAAGTAGGAGAAAGGTGAGTGTTTGGGCATTACAAAACTATAAAGATGGCGTGGGTGAGGGTAACATGAGGATACCGGACACCTCACTCATTGTACAGGCGAAAGGTTGCGAGTCAGCGTTGGTCAAGGGTGAAAGGGTGAGGACGGTGCCCGCGGCTTGAGGCAGAGAGGTCATAGACGGCAGCGGGTAATGATAGAGGTCAGTCAGGGGTCAGCACAAGGAGTCCGTGTCAAAGGTTATATGTGAGCGGCGAGGAGGGCGAAGGTGAGGGGTGAACTCGTGTGTGTGTGTGTGTGTGTGTGTGTGTGTGTGTGTGTGTGTGTGTGTGTGTGTGTATGTGTTTTAACTGAGGCATGTACACTTTACCTCTTTCTTTCACGATTAAAACATGTATCCGATGAAGCTCGGCACAAGCGATTTTTCAGACCTAAGGAAAGAGTTTGTGTTGCTTCCCAAATAGACTCTCGGCCGTCACGCCTACGCAAAGCCAAGCCGTGAGACTTTAATAAACCTTGACTTAAAACACTCCTGTAAAAGCGGATATGCCATGAGCTTCAGACACTTAATAGTTCATGATTCTTACGGTTTGTCTTAGTGAATGTGATTGATTCTCATAAGACACCAAAAAGATAGTGAAAGAGAATGTAATGGTGACTTAGCACTTCAAGCACAAGCAAAATACATGCAAAGCTAAAGCATGTTAGATCTATTATTTTATTTTTTGTTTTTGTTTTGGTGAGTCGTTCCCGATTTTCGATATACAATAAACAATCACAAGTAACGAAAATCGCGGTAATATGTGATGACTCTTCTAATACAAATAGAAAAAAAAAGGCTCATTGAAAGTCTTTGCTGCATCATACTTTCATTCTTTTATAGAGCGGCGTCCACTTTCTCTACACCGTCATTACAGTAACAACAGCAGAATATACAAGTTTCCGCGGCGAGGGGAAGGAGACGGACAGGTGGGACATGAAGCCGCGAGTCACTGGCCGCCACTTCAAGGAGAACACTCAACAAAAGTAAAGATAAATGTGACCACCGCTATCCCAACCCCGGCCGAGGTGACAAGACGGTATATAAAGTTTATTAGCAACATCCGAAGCTAATCTGTTACCTCGACGACCATAAGCCTCCACCAGTGCCACATATCAAATTCCTATCACCAAATCCGGTGTTCTAATCCAAGTTCCGCCCTACCTTAGCCTCCACAACAGCTCAAACAGACACCCAGAGATTCTATGCACTGCAGGCCATCACGGATCATTTATGAAGCCCTAAAACAGACTCACAAACAACTCCGACACATATGACTAATCCTGTCACTTTTTTCCACGTCTTATCAGTATCTGTCGCCGCTCAACCATCAAAGCTACGCGTGGCACTAAGCATCATCAGCGTAGCTTTATGATGCATGGCAGGGAAGGCAGGATGTACCGGCCGCCATCAGGCTTAAGTGCACCTGGGGAGGAAACTTAAGATTACGCAGCAGTGGGAGGCGAGGGACACCGGCCATCACTGGTATCATCTTGCTAAGGTGACCAATGCCCGGGATGTTTATAGGCACAGTGCTATATAAGTCTACGTAATAGTTTCATCTTTTTATTTATACTTTTGTACCAGTGGTTCCTTATGGCATTGTTTTGAAAGATTAACCTCAGTAAGAGAGTGATGGCCCCCTACACGTGTTATCCGTCTAGCTTCTAAAGGTTACTTTATAGATAAGACACTCGTCACCTTAACACTAACTTAAGCTATCTTTACCTGGCAGTCGCCTTGCCTCGTGGGCATTACGAGGACTCACTGGTTTCGTTTGGTGCCTCGACACGTGGCGTGGCCGCTGCCGCCACCCGCTGCTTGGCCTCCCGCGCCTTGTCTACCCCGTCCTCAAGGATAGTGTCCATGGGCGTCGGCGTGGCGGAGCGTGATCTCCTTCCCCGCATGGCGTCAAGGTCAGGGTCCAGCAGGTGGCAGTTTTTCTCGATCTCGGTGTGGAGCTTCTCGATGAGGTCATCGGACGTGTCATCGCAGGTGATGGTGATGCCATGGCATGGCAGGGACGCGCCCTCCGCCCCGCAGTCCTCAGCTGTCTTCTTGTCCTCCAGTGAGATAGTCCTTTCCACCCGCCGCTCCGGGGAGGCCGTAAGGGACCTGGAAGAGTGAGGCATCGAGTGTCGCCTGACGCTGGGACCCTCTGCCAGGGGCGCCTGCCGCTGCGTGCCTCCGGGCGTCGAGTTCCTCCTGACGATGGAGCTTTGCGAGACTTCTTCCTTGTCTTCCACGGTGCCCCATGGCTCCACCTCGCCGCCGCCCACCACACCCGTCTTCTGGCCGAACCTCGCCCTGATGGTGTTGATGGACCGCTTCAGCTCGATCACCTTGTCGTCGTCACGCCGCTGGGAAGGAATCAAACCAGTCAGACACGTGCAATGAAGAAAAGAGAAGATTCAGTCACGTTCAACGAAGAGAGGAGAGTCAGATACGTTCAGTTAAGAAAAACGAAACCCAAGCATTTTCAGATAAAAAAAAGGAGTCAGACGTGTTCAGTGAAGAAGGGAGTCAAAAACGTTCAGTTGAAAATAAAAATAAACATGTTCGTTTGAGCTCTTCTAGTCTCGCCCACTTAGTCATCTGTGCCTGGCAGCCTGCGTTATCTGATTTATCACATTAACTTAATTTGCCTTTGTATTCATGTTTGCCCACCGAACCAAAAGTTACTTGGTCTAGTCTAACTTAACCTAACATCAGTAACCATGCCCACCCTCAGACACTGATACCCTTGTAGTGAGGTAAGCGACACGGTCAATAAAACTGACATCCAACTAAGATCTCTGCATCAGAAAGGTATCAAATATTTGTCTGAGGGTTTGGGGGGTTTAAAATGTTTAACTTTTTTGTGATTAGATTTTAGCATGTCAACATTTTGATATTTCTTTTACAAATGACCGTTCGTGATATATTATATTATTTCAATGTATGAGAACAAACAAAGGGTAAAGAGAGAAAACGAATGAGGGAAGAATGATGTCACAGATGATCTGGGAAATTTAGCGATAATAGTGAGGATTTTAGGATTAGGGAGAAGAATATGCTGGAGATGAGATATTCAATATTTACTCAGTGGTGTGCTTCCCAAGATGGCGTTCTTCCTCCCTTCTTCCTTTCATGTCCTCTCGACCTTCCACCTCCCGTTTTCTTCCCGCCTCTCCAGCTGTCATTCCCTCCCCCTCAATTCTTTTCCATCCTCGTCATTTTCCTCCTTCCTTTACCATCTTCTCCATCTTTTCCCCACTCCTCCATCCTTTACCTTTTCCCCTTCCTTCCATCCTTTCACTCGTCCCCTCCCCCATCCCATGCCCTCCCTCCCCACCTCGGCGGCCTCCAGCCCTGCTGCTTCTCCTCAGCAAGAAATATCCAGCCGACACGATCCTTTACCTCCACATATCCATCCTCACGCCCGTCCTGCCACAGTTTGAGGCGGGACACGTTTCAAGGTGGATGGGCGGGATAAAGGCTGCAGTGGGCGGCGGGGGCGTGGGCGGAAGGGCGGGGGTGTGGAGGGCCGCGTTAGGAGTGGCCGCTTCCTGACACCAGAGCGAATGTTGTTGTATCGATGATGCGGCTCCGTCAGGTTAGCTGCAGCCCGCCACTGCCGCTGCAGCTCAGCCCGGCTTGCCTTTCGCTGCCACACGTCCCGACACGGGCGACACACGTGCACTCGGGGATAGACGCAGGAGGAAAGGGGAGAGGGCCGCCATCCGCCAATACTCCCTTAGGATACACCGTCATAAGGATAAATGTCTCCCGCCCCGCCGCCAGCTGGCAACACTGTGCTCGGTGGCCGGCGTGGCGGGGGAATTTCCCTTTCAGCGCCGCTGTTACCAAAACACTTCTGTCAGTGACCCAAATTTTTGGCCGGGCCCGTCCACGCCGCCTCGCCTCGGTGGGGAGGGGCACGCCGGCCGAGACGCGGCGGGGCGCAGGTCTCGGCGGGGCCTGGCTGGGAGGCTCTCGTGGGCGGGAAGGCGGCGGCGGCCCTGAGGAGAGCGCGGGTCACGGCCGGGCCAGAGGTGGGACACGCCGGCGGAGCAAAGTTACACTGTTCAAGGTCACTCGTGGGGCACCGGTCACTGTTGCGGCGGGCCACGAATGGTCCCGCTGTTGCCACGAGGGGGACGTCGAGTAACAATAAGCCGTGAGGTGAGGGTTGAGTCAAGGCCGCGAAGGTTGGTTTTACTTAAGTCTTCCTTCAAAATGTGCTAAAAGGCTGCTAAATGACCTCTCGCCCTACTTCACGGATTTTCGAATGCACATGAATGATCTCTTAGCTTCTATAACTCATAAACAAGATAGATAACAAAATAAGAGGAAGAAATATAACAAAAATTAATACTCAAAATTCCTGATTGCCCCCATCAAACAAAATCATGTATACAGAATGGCGCCCAGCATAGATCATAATTAGCAGCGAGAGCATTACGGCAGGCGAGGAGCGTGTGAGCATCGCGAGTAATGACTGGTGGCACTCACAGCATGTCGGGCCACCTGAGTATTGATCACGGGAGCGTACAGGGAGCCGGAAATGTGTCACGGAGCATATGAAAAATCTCCAGCATGTTTCGTCCTAACCCGCCCGCCCGCTTGCCTGCCTGACACGACGCCCTGAGAAGTCACGAGCCTGTGTGTTAATGATCGTGGCAAGCAAGCTACGAGACGCCTCCCCCATTGACGGAGTGACTGACTGGTGTGTGTGTGTGTGTGTGTGTGTGTGTGTGTGTGTTTGTGTGTGAGTACAGAAGTGAGAGATTTGAAGATCCACTCGTTTCTCTGACACCCACCCACCCACACCCACACTGATACACACACACACACACACACACACACACACACACACACACACACACACACACACACACACCATCCTTCCCTTCCTCTCTTCGCCCCTCACCTTCACTTCCTCCCTCCCTCCTGCTGTGGACCCTCCCTCCTCTTTCTCCTCCTCCTCTCCCTCCTCCTCCTCTCCCTCCTTCTCCTCCTCCTCCCCCTCCTCCTCCTCTCCCTCGCCCCCCTCCTCCTCCTTCACCTCCACCTCTTGCACCACCGTCCTTCCCACCACCCTTCGTCGACCTAGTTCCTCGCCGGCAACCCAAGTGTCGGGTACGTTTTGCTGAGGACAATTTGGTCGCGTGCAGAGGGAGGGACGCGGAGGCGGTGGTGTGATGAATGATGAATGAATGGGCATGAATGGTATGGCCTTCACTACTACTACTACTACTACTACTACTAGATTATTTGCTATTTCATTGATGTCATTCATTCTGTTAATATACTACACCAATAGGTCATGTCACAACTATGATGTTTGATACTACTACTACTACTACTACTACTACTACTACTACTACAGCTGTTATTAACACCACATCCCTTCCCAAAAGCTACTCACAGCAATTCAACACCACCATCACCATCATCATCACCATCAACACCCACCATCCACACCTACTGCTTTTTTTTTTTTCATCACTAAATTACATGTTGTTTTTTTCCCCATCACGATTGCGTATACCTTGGCATAGCGTTAGTCGTGACCACCACCACCACCACCACCACCATCCAGACACCATTTTCTCTCCCCGCCACTCCCAATGACTTCATCACTCCCTCGTGTGTGTCAGCCTCCCTCTCATCACTTGTCCGCCGAGTCATCACTTCCCTACGGTCATCACACACACACACACACACACTCTCTCTCTCTCTCTCTCTCTCTCTCTCTCTCTCTCTCTCTCTCTCTCTCTCTCTCTCTCTCTCTCTCTCTCTCTCTCTCTCTCTCTCTTGCACACACACACACATACACTCATACATACATATATACATTCATACATACATTCATTCATACATACATACTTTCATTTATCCCGCGCTGTGATCTAAGGATGGCTGTATACACATAAATGACATACACTCATACGCACGCTTCTACATTCTCTCTCTCTCTCTCTCTCTCTCTCTCTCTCTCTCTCTCTCTCTCTCTCTCTCTCTCTCTCTCTCTCTCTCTCTCTCTCTCTCTCTCTCTCTCTCTCTCTCTCTCTCTCTCTCTCTCTCTCTCTCTCTCTCTCTCTCTCTCTCTCTCTCTCTCGGTTGTTCGATCGTTACCTCCACCCCTCCGCCCACTCCCTCACTCCCCCTCCACACACACCTTACTCCCCCAACTTTCCTCCCCCCTTTCCCCTCCTTGCCACCTCGTCTTACTCCTCCTCCCACCCACACCTCGATCTTTCCCCTCCCCTCCCCTCTTTTCCCCTCCCCTCCCTTCCTCTCCTCTCCACAGCTCCTCCTTTTCTCCCCTTGTGGTTTTGTGTTGATGAAAACCTTCCTATGAGTAGTTTTATTAAGCTTTAGTCTCATTATTCTGGTCTTTTTTTATCTCATTGTCTCCTTCCTGAATCGATTTATTGTTCATTCATTACCACCCAAGATTATTATTAGTATTATCGTATTCTGTGGATTATACGATGGGTTATTTTCATTATTTTCCTCCACTTTTTTTGTGCGTGTACTTATTTGCATTGTGTGATTTTGTCTTTGTTAATTCTCTTTTGTGTTTTATGGGCTATGGTCACCCCCCTTTTTGTCACTGCGCTAAGCATTCTCAGATAATTGCTAGGTATTCCTGGAACCTTTATTGTTCTTTTAATCCCTAGTGGTCTTCGTTGTTTTTTTCCTGTCGTGGGTACATTCTTTCACGCTGCGACGTCTCAAGTGTTGTTCAGTTGCCATTCTACATATAGGAATTATGTGTAATGCTATCCAATTATTTGTTTGTGCTCATTACATTTATTTTCTTGGGTTCTGGGTGTCTAGAGGCGCTATGCCGTCAAAGTATTCATTCATATTGCTGAGATATTTCGTGAATTGTCGTATTTTTTATCAACATTATTTTACCCTTTTGTTCGTTAACTCTGAGAGACCTTGTTTTATCCCTTCGGTTGTTGCTTTGTGTAGACTTTATTTTTACTTTCTGTTCGTCGGCGGGGCATGAGTACCATCATCAGTAATCGCCTGGGAATCACTATATATATCCACATCGTTAGTTCTGAGAGATATCGTTTTATCCACTTCTTTATCCACACCGTTGTTGTTTCGTCTCTATATTTTTCTTTAGTTTTTTTATGATCACAGTCTAAGAAATATTGTAGTTCTGATTATCTCTACCAGCACGGAGAAGTGTCGGTGCTCCTCAGTAGTCGCCAAATATCCCTGGGTGTCATCGGGTCATATTCTTAAACATTTCGGCGGCCAATCACACATATTTGAATAGGCTTTCATAGGAGTTTTGGGCATTTCCGTGGCTAGTTTTATGACCCTTCTGGTGATAGTTTGCCCCTCCTTCTACACCACGAACCTAAAGAGCACTCATTACAACCTGAATGATCTCCTTTTCGGCCTTTGTAAATGGTGGATGTGAGGGGTGGAAGCGTCTGCCAACAACGTCTATTATATTCATCCTCGCTGTTGTTTATCGCGGCTGACGCAAGAGGGCGGCAGCGCGTCTCGTCCGGGAGCGGCGGAAGCAAAATTTCCCATCATTCATTCCTTTGCTGACACGGACACCGACCCTTCCCGGGGCTACGAGTGCTTCATTCAGGCCGTCACAACCCCCCCACCCCCCCTTTTCTCTCTCTCTCTCTCTCTCTCTCTCTCTCTCTCTCTCTCTCTCTCTCTCTCTCTCTCTCTCTCTCTCGTCCGCCCACCCACCCCCCGTTCTCCCGCCAACACCTGCAGCGGACGATAGCGAGTCACTTAAGCCTTGAGGATCCGCGGAGTATCTGGTAATTCTCCTCTATTAAGTACAGTGCTGGCTGCCTCTTCCTCCTCCTCCTCCTTCTCCGCCTCCTCCTCCTTGGCCCTTGTGGCTCCTTGTGGCCCGACACTACGAAAAGGCCGAAGAGGGTGAGGACGAAGACGCAAAGAAAATGAGACGCCGAGAAAGGGAGACTAAAACGAAAACGGGCCAGCAGCTCCTCGGCCCTCTAAAAACCGAAGCAACAGATAGGTGGAAGGAAGGACGGACTCACGTAACGATTAACTAATGAGCATCGTCAGCCTCTTATTAAACATGGTAGAAAACGGTTATATGCATGTGTCTTTGGAAGGGAGACTTCAGTAAAGGCAGAACTGGGGCGTTAGTGAGTGTTAGTGAGATCAAGTCAAGTGATCACATGGCAACACTCCCTTCAGTGGTGGGTGAGGAGCGCGTCTGATAGCGGTAGGAAGGCGGGGGAGGCGGCTATATTTATCCCCAAGTCCCCGTCAAGTTGTTCCGTTTCGTGAGACAAGATGTGTCACGCGCAGGACACCTCGACCTCCTCCTACACGGCAAGTTTAAAATACAATTGTTAATCCTTGCCGCCGCCTCCTTAGACTCAAAGCCTCATTCCATATTAAAAGTAGAAAATTGAAGATCATGGACGTTTAAGGAGAAAGTACTTAAGATAATTAAACTTGGTGGTCCCAAAAATATGAGACGGTGTTAGTTAAGTTGAATCTTCATCCTAAAAAACGGGCATTCACAACAGGATAAGTTACTAAAAAAAAGCGGTAACAAAGAAGTATTTAAACTTCCGGGGGGTAAAATTAATCGTATTAATAAGTTAGCGAAGAAAAGTACGCCACAGGAAGGCAAAAAAGAAGAAAGGAAAAGGGCAGGGAGAGGAATAAGATGATAATCGCTGAAGAAACAAATAGAACAAAACAAAAGTCGCATGTAAACTTTTTGAGTGAACTGTTCTAAAACGCAAAAAAATAGATGAAGAAAGGACGATAAACAAAGATAAAGGAAAGAGATGAAAAAGGGAGATTTGCATTTTGATAAACGATTAGAAATGTAACAAAGTAGCAAGAAAACTATTTTTTTGTGAATTATAGTACAAAGTGAGAGAAGGAAGAGGAAGGGCTGACAAAGAGATGGAAGGAGGAAGAGAATGAAGGAGCAGAAGGATGAGGAAGAGTTGAAAAGGAAGGGCGGGGTAGGAGGAGGAGGAGGAGGAGGAGGACGAGGACTGGATGGGTAGGAAGAGGAGGGAAACACAGGACTCTCTGACATTTTGAGTCTTTGCTACACCCGCCCACTCTCTCTCTCTCTCTCTCTCTCTCTCTCTCTCTCTCTCTCTCTCTCTCTCTCTCTCTCTCTCTCTCTCTCTCTCTCTCTCTCTCTCTCTCTCTCTCTCTCTCTCTCACACACACACACACACACACACACACACAGTAGTACGCCGCCCGCCCTCTCTCCCTCGACTGGCTTATGAATGAAACACACACACACACACACACACACACACACTGGTCACTTTCACTTGTCCTCCTCCGCCACTTTGAATCACCTGCTCGCCTCACGTCACGCTACCTGTCATTTACCTCATTGCAATCAACTCACCTGCCGCCTGATTACCTGCCCCACGAGACCCCAAGATTTGTGTTAATGGTTCGTCCCTTTTTTTTATAGCAAGTCTTTTACCACCCTCGCATCCTGCTCTCTCTCTCTCTCCTCTCTCTCTCTCTCACTCTCTCTCTCTCTCTCTCTCTCTCTCTCTCTCTCTCTCTCTCTCTCTCTCTCTCTCTCTCTCTCTCTCTCTCTCTCTCTCTCTCTCTCTCTCTCTCTCTCTCTCTCTCTGTGCCCCGCCCTCATATAGTTCTCGCCACATTAAAACACAAGAACGGGAGGAATTTTTGTATTATGACGTTGATTAATGGTTGATTTTAGTTTTATTTTTAAGAGAAAGTTCGTTACATCGAGACCTTCCCATTTCCTATTCCCCTAGATTCTACTTCCTCCTAGTCTTCCTCCTCCTCCTCCCCCTTTTTTCTTCCACTTCCTCTTTCTCATCACTAACTTCTACTACTACTACTACTCCTACTTCATCTACTCCTCCCATTCGTATTTTTCTCTTTATATTTCATCTACCTCATTTTCGTTATTGTATGTATTATTTATGATATTTTCCTTCTTTTACTTCGCCCTCTATATCACACTCTTCATTCTAACTCCAGTTCCTGCAGGTGGAGTGTGGCAATCTGTGTGTCTCCAACTGTCAACCTTTTCATCTCCTCTTTACCTTGTGTGTGGGTGAGAATGCGTTGCCTGGATCCGCAGTTGGCGTGACCTATCCTTCCTCGTGTCCTACTCCCTTTCCCCTGACCCAGCTGACTCCCATACCCTCAGACACACCTATCCACCTCCCTAACTTAACTAGTCCCCTCCTCCCTCTTTCCCTTGCTGACCTAACTTAACCTGACCTATCCTCATCTTCTAACACAACTACCTGTTTTCCGTCTTCTAACCTGTTCTCCTTTTCCTAACCCTCTCTCTCCTCCTGATATGTCCTACCACCCTCTTCTCCCCTCTCTTCCCGTTTCCTTCCCTCTCTTCCCGTCTCCTCCACTCTCTTCCCCTCTCCTCCTCCTCCCTCTCCTCCCCTCCCCCTTATCCATGAATGGCCTCAGACTTCCCACGCCCTGACGAAGCTAACGTTTTAGTGTCACAAGTCATACTTCTGACCTTTACTTCCCTCCCTCCCCTTCCCTTCCCTCCCTTGCTCCCTCCCTCCTTCCCCTCCCTGCTCTTTCCTTCCTTCCTCACACCCTCCCTACCGCCTCCGTCTGGCTTGTCCCTTTCCTTCCTCATTCCCCTCACCTCCCTTTCCTCCATCTCTCCTCTCTTCCCCTCCTCTCCCTCCTCTCCCTCCCTCCCTCCTTGCTTCCCTGCACCAGTCTCGATCATCTTTCGTTCAGTTTCCCTTCCAACATTTTCCGTTTGAAGTGTTGATTTTCTCGCCCTTCAGATTTTGTCATTTGTGGGTTATATTATTGTTATTTGTTTTTTGTTATTCTTAGTAGTAGTAGTAGTAGTAGTAGTAGTAGTTAGGTATAGGTAATGCACCATAAACTTAGAAGACAGTGATAAACTTATTGGTAGACTTCTTAATAATACATAAAAAAAAAAATAGAGAAAGAGAAGCAAACCAAAGCAAAGGGAGTAAAACCTACAGCAATACGTATAAAAACAGGAAACATGAAACCAAATGCAAAGGAAAAATAAAATACACAATTACAAAAGAAGAGCAAACTGAACTAAAATGGGAGCAAAAAAAATATAAAGAAATACGTATAAAAAAATGCATGAAGGCAAACTCACATGTCGAACATACCACATAATTACCAAAGGAAACACGCCCACGCCCAGGTACCCAAGTCACGGCTCACCTGGTACAACATCTCGCCCTCGAAGTGGACGAAGCCGTGTTTGCGGGCGCGCAGAAGGGTGCCAACGACCTTGTCCGAGATGGCGATGTACAGCTGCGAGGAAAAGATAATTAGACAGATAGATTGATAGACACAGACAGACGGACAGATAGAAAGAGAGAAAGACAGACATAAATAAGTATATAAATGCATAATAATTAACTTGAAAAAAAAATGTCGTGTATCGAAAAGAGAATCAGGAAAGATAGATACATAGATATAGAGGTAGATGAACAGATAGATGGATAGATAGAGAGATAGATAGATAGATCAGTAAATAAATGCAGACTGATAAACTTGAGATAGATGTGGTATATTAAAGAGAGTAATATAAGATAGATAGATACATAAGTGATACATTAAAGAGAGCAAAGTAAAGAAATATAGAAGACCGCCACCATCATCCCCCCTCCCCCCACCACCACCAACACCCACACCACCACCCACGCACTACTGGAAAGAGCAACAGGTCACTCTGGGTCGAAGGTCAAAGGTGAGGCGGGGGTGGGAGCATCAGGGGGTCGGGTGAGGCGAGGCAGAAGTCATAGGTCATGCTACAGGTGTGAGGTAACGTCAGGTGAGGGAGATTCATGGGTCAGCTGAGGTCAGGGGTCAAGTCACGGGGTCATCATTGTGTCATAGGTCAGCAGAAAGGTCAAGTGTCGCGAGGAGGTGGTGGAGGAAAGTAAAAAAAAATGGAGGAAAAGTGTTTGCTGAGGTGCAGTATATAAATGAAGCAGAAAATAAATAGGAAATGAAATAATTTTGAAATGAAAAAGAAAATTGAAATGAATGGCCAGTGCGGGATGAAAGAAAATGAAAAGAGAAACGGGAAAATATAATCGTTAGTTTTATCATATAGATTTAGTATGATTATAAGTGTGTTATTAGTGTCACGAAGAGATATTTGGAGAAAAGGAAAAAACAAAATGCAGGAAAAATTGTTTGCTTAGGTTCAGTGTAGAAATGAAAATCCGGGGCAGGATGAAAACAATGAAATAAAAGGGAAAATATAATTACTATTTTTTCATAGATGTTTAGTATAAGGGTTGTAAGTGTCACGATGTGGTGGGAAAAGTAAAATAAAATGTTGGAAAAATATTTGATTAGGTTCAGTGTAGAAATAAAAGACTAGTGAAAGATAAGGAAAAATCAAAAGAAAAGTGAAAATGTGATAATTAGGGCTTTTTCTTATCGTTTTAATATAATTATAATTGAAATAATGATGTATAAAGGAGAAAAGAAGAGGAGAAAATCGTCTTTTTCTCCATAACGGCTCATTATTAACTACTGAATTTAAAATAGAAGTATTTTTTTTTCTTACCCACAAAGTCTAAAATAAACGTACACTCTGAAATAGCATGAATCCATCACGTTTTAACACATGTCATTATGCGAAAGTTAAAGAAGGCGTCTCATAATATTGATAAGAAACTACTGTCACAATAATTCTAGTATATATAAAGTGGAAACAGGAGTACTGATGCGTGTACAAATTAAACAATCGTGTACTATGGAACAAAGTTTACGAGAATATCAAACTATAGATAACAGGTTTTGATATATACCAGTGTTTCCACCCCCGTCAGAACAAGACGACCACAGCAGTTACCTTGAAGAGCCTGCCGAAGGTGATCGCAGCCCGCCCGTCGGGACACCGAAACTCCGCGCAGTCCCAGATCATGTCACACAGGTAGCGCATCTCCATCATGACGTGGGCCTGCGCTATCTGGCTCCGCTGCTCCGACTTGCTCCCCGGGGCTGGCCTAAGAGGAGAAGGAGAAAAGAATAGTAGCCTCGATAACACTGTCACTGCGAGAACCCTATTGTTGTGATCGTGTAGCGTTGGGTAAAGGGATCCAGTCCGACACAAACCCAAAGGAGGGAATATATTAGCAGCTTTGAACACCTTATCAATGTTAGGGTGAATTGTATAGTAAGTATTTTCAAGAGGAGTTGAAGCTATGCAAGGTGTTATTTTCTACAGACTCCCTTGGTGTACCTTGATATTTCGTCACATACCCACTGCTACTTGACTTGCCTCTCACCACTAATAGCCATGGGAAGGAGAAGCTATTATTACACATGAGCGGAGGACACGGTAGAGAAAAGTAAAAAAAAGGGTCATTTCATTGCACACACCCGTAAACAAGATGAAAGCCAACAACCACCCACATCCCACCTGCCGTAGCCAATGTCCTCCTTGGAGAGCTTCCTCACCCTGCCGGCGCCTTCCCACTCGCTGAAAGGGTTCTCGAGTTGCGCCTGTTTGTGCTGCTCAACCTTCTGGTCAAACATGTTCTTCATATTCCCGACGCCCGAGTGGAACAACCGAACGTCCAGAGGCATCTTGAGGACGAGGACACAACTTGTAGCCTTTGATCTTTTGCGCCTCTTGAACGTTAGCTTGAGTGACCGCTTGCTAATGTAGGAGTTTTTCTTTGGGAGGCTTAGGTATGTACAAATCTCGTACCTATAATCTTGCTCTAAATCTTGCTCTAAAATCTTGCTCTTTTCTTACAGGTTCGACAGCTCGTATTTATATATAGATTCTGTACTATCGTTTTTGTTTCCCGGTGATTATGTATGCATCCCTGCCGTTAATGGTGTTGGCTTAATACATTTTGCTGATGTTTATGCTCCTGATGGTGCTTATACGGTTTCTCTGGTTGCTCACTCCTGGCTCTGCTGCTGCTGCTTCTGAGAGAGGAAAAATAAGGAACTGTGATGTAATACTTGCGTCATGCGTTGTCACGTGGCGGATAGGCTTTTGGGTATGGGAATGACAGCATAGAAGAGGGAGAAGAGGAGGGAGAGAGGAGCAGAGGGAATGTATGAAGGGATGGAAGCGTGACAAGAACACTCAAATCATGACGTACTTAGGTTAGTCTTAGTGTCATATATCAGGACACACACACACACACACACACACACACACACACACACACACACATGTCGATAAAAAATTCTTTGTGTATCTTTTATCGGCGACTTATATAAACTATACTTCAAATTTTAGCTTTAGTATTGCCAGATCGTTACTATTCTTTCCGTTCACAAATACATGCAGTGCTTAAAGCTATATAATCTTTGTGTAGCGTTCAAGATTTCTCATGCTCTAAAGATGGGTCCCAGTATATCGTGTTACGTTCTTCAGTAAAGCAGTAATATTCCCTCCTTCACCAGACACTCGCTTCATTCACAGCACACAGCAGTTCGTACCCAGGCTCGTCAGCGGCCAAGACAGTTGTCAAGTGTTCAAGATGGTGTCCGGTACAAGATCGCCTTCCACCACATAATAAATTTTTAGCCCCCGAAATAAACCCATAAAACCGACCAGTTACGACCCTCAACAGGCCCGCTCACACACACACACACACACACACACACACACACACACACACACACACACACACACACACACACACACACACACACACACACACACACACACACACACACACACACACACACACACACACACACACACACACACACACACACACACACACACACACACACACACACACACACACACACACACACACACACACACACACACACACACACACACACACACACACACACACACACACACACACACACACACACACACACACACACACACACACACACACACACACATACCAGCTACTCCTCCTCCATGTCCCTCTTGCCCTCGACCAATAAATAAAACGAGAGTAAAAAAAAATAAAGACGAAATAATGAAAGAGAAAGAAATGAAATAGTAATAATAACCTATATAAGTAAGAATGATGATAACAATGAAAAAAGAAAATAATGAAAAAGAAAGAAAGAAAATAATAAAAAGAAAGAAAGGAAAGAAAAGAAAACGAAAAAATAAGTGAACGGAAAAAATGTCAGAACATAAAAAAAATAAGCAGCCCAAAAATAACCGTTACGTCACAAGAAAATTAACGGTGGATGTGTCTAGTCATCGTCATTAACCAGCTGACAGGACGGTCCATTAAAGAAAACGAATAATCACGAAAATAAGACTATAAAAACTAAGTAAACGGCCCAACAAAAATAGGATCATATTATGTCATCGGATCATTTCTACTGACCTTCACATACTTAAAGGTCCCTCATCTTCAGACTGGTAGCATGACGCACCCCCCAAAACAAGAGGCAAATAATTACAAATAGCAGGAGTAGCAGACGCCAAGAGGGAGGGAGGAAAGTAGAAGGGAAGTGAGAGATGGAAAGATAAAGAGAGGATGGCAGCGAGTAAGAAGATGAGAGACGGAAAGAGAAAGGAGTAAAAAAGGAAGGGAGAACAAAAGTGAGAAGCAGAAGGAGAAAGAAAACAGAGAAAGGAAGCGAGAAAAAAGTAAGAGACGGAATAACGGAGAGAGGAAGGAACGAATGGAGAAGGAAAGGGAAAGAAGGAAGAAGAAAGAAAGAAGGAAAGAAAAAGAGGGAGCGAAAAGAAAAGATGAAAACAAGATAGAATAGGGAGAGGCACATAGTACAAGGTATGTGAGAGAGAGAGAGAGAGAGAGAGAGAGAGAGAGAGAGAGAGAGAGAGAGAGAGAATGGCACGTGAGGTTACACCTGTCATCTTCTCTTTGGCACCTCTAATTCTCTTCTCTCTCTCTCTCTCTCTCTCTCTCTCTCTCTCTCTCTCTCTCTCTCTCTCTCTCTCTCTCTCTCTCTCTCTCTCTCTCTCTCTCTCTCTCTCTCTCTCTCTCTCTCTCTCTCTCCTTGAGTCTCGTCATCTCTTCTATTTTTTATTTACTTTTTATAACGAGGATACTTTATTTGGTCCATAAATTGTGTGTGTGTGTGTGTGAGTGTGAGAGAGAGAGAGAGAGAGAGAGAGAGAGAGAGAGAGAGAGAGAGAGAGAGAGAGAGAGAGTGCATGTGAGTGCATGTGATTGTGAGTGTGAGTGTGAGAGAGAGAGAGAGAGAGAGAGAGAGAGAGAGAGAGAGAGAGAGAGGTGTGGGGGGGGTTATGCGTGTGTGCGTGATCGTGAGTATAGGGAGGAGCAGAAGGGGAAAGAGGAAGAGGAGGAGGAGGAGGAAATAAAGGGGAAGAGGGCACGTGAGGGACTGAGAGGAGGGGAAAAGGAGGGAGAAAAGGGTAAAAAAAGAGAGGAGAGAGAGAGAGAGAGAGAGAGAGAGAGAGAGAGAGAGAGTAGGGCAAGGCAGGGCAGGCAGGATAGGGATTGGGGAAGGGAGGGAGGGAGAGAAGGAGGAGGAGGAAGAGGGGAAGGAGGGGAAGCAAAGGAAGGTAGAGAGAGAGGGGGAAGTGCGGGAATTGAGGGGAGTATGGAGAGGAGGGGGCGCTCTCTCTCTCTCTCTCTCTCTCTCTCTCTCTCTCTCCCGTTCTCGCGCACCCAACTCGGAGGTTTCATGGGAACCGCGCCACCAAGGTCATTGACTGGGCGGCCATCTTGGTGTCCGAGAATCTAGGTCATCGCCGCCCCGCCGCCTTAACCAAATCACTCACTCACTCACTCACTCACTCATGGCTCTCATTTTTTGTGTGTGGGGGTGTGGGTGGGTGTGTATTTACGTGTGTGTGTGTGTGTGAGAGAGAGAGAGAGAGAGAGAGAGAGAGAGAGAGAGAGAGAGAGAGAGAGAGAGAGAGAGTAGTTTCTGTTCTGTTTTGCTTCTGTTTGGTTATTTGGTTTGTTTTCTTAATGCTCTTGTTTTGCTTCATCGTAGTGTTCGGCTTTGGTTTAGTTCGGTTTAGGTTTGGGCTGAGTTCGTTTGGTACTGTTCCTGTTTTCATCATGTATTGGTCTGCTTTGGTTTAGTTTGGTCTATTTTTTTTCTCTCAGTTCCTATTCTGTCTGTGTTTCATGATTTTGTTTGGTTCGGAATTGGTACTACTAGTCTTTTCGTCTTTTTTTTTTCGTTTTTTTTTTACTCACTTTTATTTTCATTTACTAACTTGTTTTTGCTATTGTTTTTAGTTCGCTTCTATTTCGTTCTTGCTTGGTGTTGATCTGTTATGTCGTCCTCAGCTTGTTTTTGCGCTTCTGTATTTTATTAATTTTGATTTAATCCGAGATTGTTTGTTTTTCCTGTACTTATACTTGAGTTGGGTTGAGCAAATGTCTTTCTTAATGTTTTCGGTTTGATAATTATGTGTCTTTTTGTTTGTTAGTTTATATGCGTGGGAATATGTTTGTGTTTTGTGTCTGATTGCTTCATTATGTATGTGTGTGTGTGTGTGTGTGTGTGTGTGTGTGTGTGTGTTAGTCATCAGTGCCCATCGTTGTTATCTAAATCTATATCAGTGTATCCAATAGTACTCTCTCTCTCTCTCTCTCTCTCTCTCTCTCTCTCTCTCTCTCTCTCTCTCTCTCTCTCTCTCTCTCTCTCTCTCTCCATTTTTTTTCTCTTCACTCTCATTGTACGTTATTTTCCATCATTCTCATGTAGTATTTTTTTGGTTATTGTTGATTCATTTATTAAACACATTATTTTCATTTTATTCTGATGTTACAATTTTTTTTTTCGAAAATTTTCTCTTCGTCTGACACAATTTCTTTCTTTTCTACCTTCTTCGATCTCTTCACATTCTTCTTCCTTCGATTTCACGGTGTAATTCTCTCTCTCTCTCTCTCTCTCTCTCTCTCTCTCTCTCTCTCTCTCTCTCTCTCTCTCTCTCTCTCTCTCTCTCTCTCCATTGACCCTCTTTTATTAATTTCACCTTTTCTCTTTCTCTTTCCTCGTTTTTCTTTCTATTATATCAAGATTTTTCTATTTTTTGGTATCATACTTTTTAACTCTTTTTTCTCACTTTCTCATAGCCACTGTTAGTAAGACTCTCTCTCTCTCTCTCTCTCTCTGTCTCATTTTCCCCCTTTCTCTCCCATTCCTTCCCATTCCTCCTTCTCTTCTTCGTCCTCGTCGTCGTCCTCCTCCTCCTCCTCTTCTTCTTCCTCCTCCTCCGCTTCGCATCCTTTGGTCTCCTCAACTTTAGATAGCGTAGGTGTAGGTGGCGGAGAGGGGGGGGGAGGGGAGGAAGCCGGCCAGATGTTACCTCCTCTCTTTTTCCCTCTCTTTCCTCCCTCCTCTCTCCTCTCCTCTGCTCTCCTCTCTCTCTCTCTCTCTCTCTCTCTCTCTCTCTCTCTCTCTCTCTCTCTCTCTCTCTCTCTCTCTCTCTCTCTCTCTCTTCTCCACCTCGCGTTTTGTGGTAAAGATAAGTGAAAGGGTTAGACTCCACCGCCACCACCACCACCACACCCCAACCCCGCCCCCTACTCTCTCTCTCTCTCTCTCTCTCTCTCTCTCTCTCTCTCTCTCTCTCTCTCTCTCTCTCTCTCTCTCTCTCTCTCTCTCTCTCTCTCTCTCTCCTCCCCCCTCCCCGCCAGCCGCCGCTCCGCCTCTCTCTGCGCATGTTCCGTGTGTACGTGGGTTTTCGTGTGCGCGCGTGTCACTTTATGTAATTATTCAAATGTTCAACAGACGGCAAGAGTACACCTCATTCACCAATATGAGTGAAGATGGCGAGGGTGGTGGAGGCTGTGGTGGTGGCCGTGGCGGTGGTTGGCGGCTGTGGCGGCTGTGGGGGCTGTGTCAGGGCGAGGCTGTGAAGTTATCGCTCCTCGGGTCGCATGCCGAGGACAGGGATTTAGATTCTGGGCTCCGGTGCCTTTAGCAAGCTGGGAAGAGGCTCCTTACAACTCCGGCGGCCTCCCTTTCTCTCTCTCTCTCTCTCTCTCTCTCTCTCTCTCTCTCTCTCTCTCTCTCTCTCTCTCTCTCTCACGCCCCTGCTGCCGCCTCCCTGTCCCTAGTGATCGAGGTGAAGGTGAGGGTGGAGTAGGGCGCTCCTGGGCATCCTCCACCTCCGCCCTGCCAGTCAGTACCAGCCAGGTGGTGACTTTGCCTCCCTTTGATTCATTCAGCATCTTTACACCACCACCCACCCACCCACCCACCACTCTCTCTCTCTCTCTCTCTCTCTCTCTCTCTCTCTCTCTCTCTCTCTCTCTCTCTCTCTCTCTCTCTCTCTCTCTCTCTCTCTCTCTCTCTCTCTCTCTCTCTCTCTCTCTCTCTCTCTCGGCGTCTGTGCATCAGTTGGTCCCCGTTTTACACTTCTTCCAGTCGTCACAAAGTTCCTCTCGTCACTCGGTCATTACTTTCATGTCAATCGGCGAGTTCAGTGGACCAGGAGACGAGGGAAGAGGGAGGGCGAGGGAGGGAGAAAGGGAGGCGGAGTGGAAGGGGCGGGAGGCGCTTGGAGGGAGGTGGTATATACAGGGGGTGAGGAAGGGAGGAGGTGGGAGGAGAAGGGGAGATAACAGGATGTGGGGTAGAGTTGGAGATGTGAAGAGATGAGGGGAGGCAAAGGGGAGGCATGATAAGAAAAGGAGGGAAGGACGTGGGGGAGAAGGGGAGGGGATAGGGGGATCACGCTAGGGAGGGGGGTGTTAGGAGGGGACCGGCACTCGTAAGGCACTTGAGATCTCCGTGTACGTGTCGGAAACGTTCACGTACACGCCCACGCACATGCGGCACTCACGCGCATGCGCACAACAAACGTTTCCGAATGCCTCCGTAGGCCACGCAGACACACGAAAATGCCGCACAGATACACACAGATGCGTATACATATACCATAAGATAAACGTTTGTATCACGTGACCAATTTAAAGTCTCGAAGCGTCTCAAGATATGAAGAAAAAAATACGTGCACGTTTTCTCTTCTTATCGGATTATTATGCCTCATCAACACTGAAATTGTGATATATGAACCTACGAGGAACTTCAGTCACATAGGAACCACGAAAAGTACAACAAATCCACTAGACAGGTGCGTGCGCAGGTCCGTCCGCGCATCCAGCTGTTCACGGTATCAACTCCCTACATCTCCCTATTTAGTCCCAGGTAACCTATGGGTGTGATCGAACAGGTGTGTAGCATGGCAGCAACACTGTCTATGGGCCGGCAAGGCAGGCTCAGGTGTAGGCAGGTGTACCACAATTAAGGCAACAAAACCGTGACCTTGAACTTTGACATTTCTCCTCAAAAGCAGAGCATGGCTACACCCGCCCCCGCATCCCTCCTCTCCTACACCCCCTCCCATCTCTTTTCCTCCCCCTCTCCACTCTCTCCCTCTCCTACTCCCCTTCCCTCATCCCGTCCCCTCCTCCACCTCTTCCTCCTCCTCCACCTCCACCCACAGCCCAGCACGTGTCGTTGGGATCCGCGTGGGTGGAGAGAAGACTGAACATCCTCTCTCACTCTCACTCTCTCTTTCGAATATGTTTTTTCACCTTTCATTTTTGTCACCTGCTCCCCCCCTCCCCTCACCAGGGTCATGTTAGGGTGGAGTGCAGATCATCAAGTACTCCATCAAGCACAACTGTGTATGCCAGACCTAATCCACCAGCTGTTAATTTTGTAGCATTGTTATTCCCAGGAGCTCTTTATTGGTTGCTGATCTAGTTATGATACACTGAAAGGAGTGATTCAGAGCCATAACTTGTATTCCAAAGGGCTCTTAGTTAAAAGGAAGGAATCACTCATCACAGCAGGAGATAACGAACTTCTTTGAGATAAACAAGGAAAACATTTGTATTTTACGACCACACATAACTGCAAGCATATATTTTTTTATTACATATACAAATACGAAGACAAAGAAATACAAACAAAAACACAAAGGAGCATAATACCTAACCCTCAGTAAATTCTGTAATTATAAGGATAACTATACATTATGAAGATTAATTAGGTAATACGTAAAGACTAATAAGAAAAGACGCTTGAGTGAGAGAGAGAGAGAGAGAGAGAGAGAGAGAGAGAGAGAGAGAGAGAGAGAGAGAGAGAGAGAATGGAGGTGTGGGCGTAAGAATGCAGGTGTGGGTGGAGGAGAGGTGCATCAGCTGACGTGTGAAGCGCTTAGAATGTGTACAAGGGGTCGAAGGAAGGCAGCCAAGGATGAGCGGAGGAGGAGGAGGAGGAAGAGGGGGCAGGGAAAGCGGGAGAGAGATAGGAGGGTAAAGGAAATAATGAACAGAAGGAGCGTGGGAGGAGGGATAATAGGAGAAAGAGGAAGAGGAGGAGGATTGGGGGAATGCGTAGGTGTGAGAGTTAAGAGATTAGAAGAACAAGTTATTCCTGTTTGGATTTGCGATCATAAAGGTGAAGGGACTTTTAACGGCAAACGGATTACAGTGCTCTCCCTCGCTGTCTTTCCGTAATGTAAGAAAACTGTATGAATTAAGGGGGAATAAACACGGCAATTTTGTTTTAAGCTTGATGGGAATAGACACAGTAAGAGAACCTGTATTGCCTCTACTACTACTACTACTACTACCACTACTACTACCACTAATAATAATAGTAATAATAATAATAATAATAATAATAATAATGACACACACCTACACAGAAACACTTAACCCGGACCTCCATATTCCACCTAACTCTTTAACATTTCCACAGTCACACTCTTTGATTGCCTTCCACCCACAGCGCCTGATTCTAAAAGGTCTATCATCCTGGAACGCTCAATCAACTTCCCACACCTACACTCGTTTTCTTTTCCTGCTGTTTCACGCCTACTCTGTCCCAGTAACATCCGACACCCGCATTTATTGTTTTCTCGCAAGACATTCCTTGCTATTGCACAGCTGCTGAGCATTTTCTCCCACGCCTATTCCTCCTTCTACCTCTCACGTTTATTACCTTTGTCTAAGTGCTTATTCTCTTCCCACACATGAGATTCTTGGACGACTACGGAACAAAGGATTTCACTGTTCCTCTTTATCATTCGCAGTCATATTTACAACTTGATTTTGTAGTAGTGCAAAGAGGTGTGAGTTATGAGGCCCCTCAGATGAATGGAGCATGTGAGTTTGATTTCGCTATGTGATTCTTTTAGTGTTTGTTGTGTTGATTATTATGTGACTGAAGGAATATATTGAAGCCTAATTATCGGTGTGCTTTCGTCATTTGCTCTTCCCTTGGCGCATAACGGAACAATTTTTCTTTAGTTGGTACTCCGGTAAACGTTTTGAGTTGAGCCTCTTATCACTCAGTGGTTGATCGCGACATTTACTTCGCCACTTTGCACATACCGGTTCTTTTCTGTGGTCACTTATGGAGATTAATGAAAGTAAAAAGACCTTCCATCCAGTACGTTTACCATTCTTGTGTAACGCAGCGAGTGGACGGTAGTCAGTTGAGCTTCTTATCTTTTTGTGGTTGAAGGAACCATTAATTTCCCCGCTTTGCACATACTGAATCACTTTTTTTCTATGCTCACTTTAGAAGATTCAGGGAAGTGTCTAAGCCTTCCGCCTATTACGTTTATCATTCTTGTGTAACGCAGCTAGTGGACGGTATTCAATTGAACTTATCATTCTGAGGCTCATCGCGCCATTTACTTCCCTACTTTGCACTGGATTTTTTTTTCTGTGGTCACTTATGGAGATTCAGGAAGATGTATAAGCCTCGCATTTAGTACGTTTAGCATTCTTCTATAACGCAGCGAGTGGACGGCAGTCAGTTGAGCTTCTTATCTTTTTGTGGTTGATCGCGTCATTAATTTTGCCGCTTTCCACATACCCTATTGTTGTTGTTGTTGTTGTTGTTGTTTTGGGGGTCTCTTGAGGAGATTCAGGAAACTGTATAAGCCTTCTATCTAGTGCGTTTATCATTCTTGTATAACGCAGCGAGTGGACGGTATTCAATCGAGCTTCGAATTGTGGTTGATCGCGCCATTAATTTCTCCGCTTTCCACATACTGAATCACTTTTTTTCTGTGGTCATTTATAGAAATTAAGGAAAATGCATAACCTTCCATCCA
The DNA here is from genome assembly GCF_024679095.1 of Eriocheir sinensis. Lineage (NCBI taxonomy): Eukaryota > Metazoa > Arthropoda > Malacostraca > Decapoda > Varunidae > Eriocheir > Eriocheir sinensis. Next base: position 21,524,041 of record NC_066513.1, on the reverse strand, counting down.
GTACGTTTGCCATTCTCGTGTAGCGCAAGCGAGTGGGCAGAACAGCCGGTCACGTGTTCTCGCGTTTCGGTACCATTGCTCTTTGGCATCCAACTTCCACTGTCACTGATGCGTGGAATTCGGTCAATAAGTCCTTAGCACATTCCGTTGAACCCCACTTATGACGTAACCGAATACCAATGGGAACACCAACGTGACAGTGTTCTAGCCATTACGTCTCAACAGGTGAATAAGCGCACAGGTAGTGGGATGAAGAGACAGAAAAAGGCATTTGGGATGGTTGTAGAGAACACAGGAATATACATAATTGGTGAGAGAGATGAATATGAGTAAAGGATGAACTCTATTTGCCTCTAAGCATGTGAATATGAATACAGGTAAGAAAATGAGGAGAAAGGCGGGGCATTACGGGAAGGGTCACCAGGTA
>NC_066513.1:21503614-21521114 GCF_024679095.1 Eriocheir sinensis | reverse complement strand
CTACTCTCTTTTTTTTTTTTGGTCTTTATTACTGTCCTTTTCTTATTATTATTACCATCATTGTTTTTATTGTTGTTGTTGTTGTTGTTGTTGTTGTTGTTCTTGTTGCTGTTGTTGTTGTTCTTTTTCTTCTTCTTCTTCTTCTTCTTCTTCATCTTCATCTTCATCTTCTTCATCTTCTTCATCTTCTTCTTCTTCTTCTTCTTCTTCTATGTTTTCACGTCATTGTCCTCTTTTTTATGCTTATTCCCTGATGTAAGTTACTGGCATAAAAAAACAACGTATTTGTATCTGTCTTGGTCGTTGTGTGTGTGTGTGTGTGTGTGTGTGTGTGTGTGTGTGTGTGCGCGCGTGTGTGTGTGTGTGTGTGTGTGTGTGTGTGTGTGTGTGTGTGTGTGTGTGTGTGTGTGTGTGTGTGTGTGTGTGTGTGTGTGTGTGTGTGTGTGTGTGTGCGCGTTTGTGTGTGTGTGTGTGTGTGTGTATGGAGGACAGTGTCATGGCTGTTTTTAGCTGACACCGGTCATCGTGACGTCACAGTGACGCTTAGAACGAGGAGTAAACAAGTTAGATACGTCAGGCGTGTGTACATAACAACCACACACACACACACACACACACACACACACACACACATCTCAATATTTACATACAAATATACATACATACATACATACATACATACATACATACATACCTGTACCTCAAGAATCCCGGACGTTGACAGACGGACAGGTAAACAGACAGACAGGCGTATAAATTATCTTCTTTGCATGATCATACTCCTTCATCATGCTTGGCAGCCTTATTATGTTATTATATTACTACCTTTTTCTACTTCCCTATTTTTTCGATTTTTTGTATTTATTTTTCTCCCATCCAAGCTCACTAATTATCGCCTTCCCTCACAAGTTCATTTTATTCTCCTTGGCATTAGGTTTGGATTTCATTGGCAGTGTTTGCGGAACATATTTTTTCTTCCATCGTTTTCTTCCTTTCTTTTCTCACCATCATCCAGTCGCTCCTGTTTTTATTATGTTCTATATGTTATGTCAAGGTTTGGGAAGGTTCATCTTACATATTTTACTTCTGTCTAGCTGGGGGGGTTTCTCTCTCTCTCTCTCTCTCTCTCTCTCTCTCTCTCTCTCTCTCTCTCTCTCTCTCTCTCTCTCTCTCTCTCTCTCTCTCTCTCTCTCTCTCTCTCTCTCTCTCTCTCTCTCTCTCTCTCTCTCTCTCTCTCTCTCTCTCTCTCTCTCTCTCTCTCTCTCTCTCTCTCTCAAGCCACCCATACCGCGACTTTAAATCCTCCTTCTCTACTCTTGCCTCTCCCTCCCCCTCAGGCATCTCTCCCTAGATGTATACGATTTTTTTTGTTCCTCCTCAGACCCACTACCCTTACCTAGCATAAGCACTGTTCTCTCTCTCTCTCTCTCTCTCTCTCTCTCTCTCTCTCTCTCTCTCTCTCTCTCTCTCTCTCTCTCTCTGTCTCTCTCTCTCTCTCTCTCTCTCTCTCTCTCTCTCTCTCTCTCTCTCTCTCTCTCTCTCTCTCTCTCTCTCTCATACCCCCTCAGGGCACTACCTCTCTTAGTACCTCTCTTTTCTAAGGGTTCTCTGCCTATTAGAAATCTGGAAGGCCGAGGGACGAGAGTCTTTGGACAGCACACACACAGTCAGCCTTTATGACCCTTTGGTGAAGTTACATCTTATCAGGAGGCGCCACATGCTAAGGTTTTGTGTTGGTAAAGGCTCTGTCACCGGGACCATAATCTGCTAAGGCCTAATTTTTCCTGGGCGGCTGAACAAGAAGGGCCATTCCATGTTAGCAGACAGTCACTTTAAAAACTTAAGCTATAGTCATTTGTTCAAGTGTTGCCCTTGGTAAGATTGTAATAGCGGCGTTATAAGGCACATCGAGCAATGAGTCACGCCCCATCTTATACCTGTGTCTTTATACACGATATTACGACGTCTTAATCCCATTCCAAGTTGATTTTATGAAAACTTCGGACATCACAGCTCACTTCGTATTTACACATTTTTTCGATGACGAGCCACGCTTTCTCTTCCTTTCTCCAGAATTCAGTGGTCACTAGTATGACTAGATAAGCCGCTCGTGATTGTCATTGGAGCACTAGAGAGCAATACTAATTATGTTTTTTGAAGTGACCATGTGTTCATGATAAACAGGGAGCGATTAAGAAAATCTGAAGTGTATAGAAACAAGAAAAATATAAAAATTATGAAACAAAAATAGAGCGAATGATGATGATAATAAAAAAAATATTATTATTGTTATTTTTATTATTATTATTATTATTATTATTATTATTATTATTATTATTATTATTATTATTATTATTATTATTATTATTATTATTATTATTGGTGGATGGTTATAATTGTTGTTGTTGTTGTCATTGTTTTTTTTATTATTGTTAATTTGTAATGACAATAATAATGATAATAATAAGAATAATGATAATAATAACAATAATAATAATAACAATGATAATAAGAATAATAAGAATAAGAATAATAAGGATAATAATACTAAGGATAACAAAACAAAAATAACAATAAAGCATTGGTAGTGCACATGGCGAGGTGAAGGTTTATTTTTGAAGACACTCTGAGTGCGTGTGGGTGGTGGCTTGATGACATATCCGGCAGGCCAGACCAAAGCCTCGAGCCCGGCGTGTGCAGCGGTGACACTGATGGCGTGGAAGCCCGGGAGACGGTGCTGTGGCAACCAAAGGACGTCTGGAGGCTCGTCGCCGCGGCCAGTGTTGCTACCCTCCCTGTAGACACCTCAAGGTATCATTTATCCGCCTTGGCACCGTGCCATCCGCTCACTGCTTACCTCTGCCTGCTCTTGTCCGTTGTCTGGCCCGACTACTGCTCTTACGCCCCCTTTCCCTCTGTCCCCCATTTTAGAACCCCTTACCACTGCTGATCTCTTCCCTGCTTACATTGTCAGGGTGTTTTTGAGAGGGAGTGTTATCATGGGAAGTGGGGTGGGGGAAGCTGCTGAAAGTTGCTGATAGCCTATTTTTTTTGCCTCTGAGTAAATGTCTTTTTCCTCTAAAGCAGATATTAAACATTACTTAATCTCTAAAACAAATTCGAAGTAGGAATAGCTTTCTGGATCCAGCTTAAAAGATCACCCGGAGAAGTAAGGGCGAAAGGCTTCCTGCTCCTCCCGCCCACTGCTTCGGAGTCTTGGTCTTGGTCTTGCTGGGTGTTCTGCTGAGGCGTTGCTGAGGGACGTTTGAAGGAGGAGAATCTTGACCCAAACCACAAGCACTTGATACCCTCGAGGCTTCTTTGCACAAAACTAGACGCTACGGGTGAGGGGAACATTGTCTTCGCTTGCGCCTTTCCTTGCTTGCATCCCACTTGGCCCGCTTCCCAACTCTGCTTGTCCCCCCTCCCCTCTTCTCCTCCTCCCCTCCTCCTCCTCCTCTTCTTCTTCCTCCCCCTCACCCTCCATAACCCCCCATACTCCTCCTCACCTTCTCCTGTGTCTGCGTTTCTCTCCCGGTCTGACCTAATTCCTGAGCTGAAGGTGGAATCGTGTGTCGCTTAGTTCCCGACGCACCACAACCACCGCGCCGCCGCCCACCTACTGAAACTCGGCAGGGAAGTACCGTAGAGTTTTTCCCGCACATCGCATACACACGTGTCTATGCTGTAGCCAAACAGAAGGGAGGAGGCGTTCTTTTGATGCCTTTATTTCAGATACTCGAGGTTTTCCAACTTGCTGCGTCGCCTGGGTCGCCTGCGCGGCCTTGTTCATGCTTCCAGAGGGTAAGAGGCAGCGGAGGAGTAAAGGGAGCAAGGCTAACTATGGATATGCGCTGATCATCGAGGTGGACGGCGGTGCGAGGCCTGTTTTTCGGACTGACTTCTCTGACCGGTCAAATATTAAATTCCTCAATTCGCGATATCTAGCGTAATATTGTTCATATCGTTACTTTGATTTATAGTTTGCGTCAAAGTAGATTTTTATTATTGTACCGCCGACCAAAACGTGTAAGAAATCGTCCGATACGATTATTCGGGTTTCGTATCTACGACATAATGTTTCAAACTTTGTAATAAATTTAAGCAAAATCAATTACAGCGTAAAGAAAGTTATTGTAAGAAAAACAATATATGATGAATCACAGTATCGATTGAATGGTAATACAAAATATATACAGATAAAATTATAGTATACCTAAACTTTTTAATGTAATAAGAATGATGAGAAGCCTAGCTAAATGCCCCATGCTCTTCAGAGAGAGAGAGAGAGAGAGAGAGAGAGCAGAGCAGAGCAAAGCGGAACACCGTCGCTGCAGCGCGCGTAGTTTGAAAATAATTTTACTATGGGGAGAATGAAGAGGAGCACAAAGAGTATAAGGAGGACTAAGATAAAAAAAAAAACTAATAGCAGGAACAAGAAAGTAAAGAAAGCAGAAAGAAGTATAAAAGAAGAGAAAAGAGAATGATGCCGAAATGAAGGAGGAAGCAGATGAGGATGACGGAACGTGGAATAGGAAGAAAAGAGCAGGAATAGGAAGAAGAAAAAATGATGATGATGATGATGAAAAGGAGGAGGATATGGAGGGTGAGGGTGAAGAAACGATAAGAAGAATAAGGAGATAATAAGAGCAAAGAAAAGTAAAAGAAGAAAGAGTGGGAGAAGAGAAAAAGGAAGAAAGGGAGAAAATTATAACATAAAAAAAACAATCCAGAACAAGAGGAAGAGAAGAGGGAGGTAGGAAAGAAGAAAATGGAAGGAAAATTATAACAAGAAAAAGAACAGTAGAGGAAGAAGATAACGAAAATGAGGAGGAAGGAGAGAAAAAATGTCTAGGAAAAGAAAACGAATGCGATGGTGATGAAGAATGAAAAGAAAGGAAAATAAGAAGAAAAGAAAAGGAAAGAAAGATAAAAATGTGATAGGACGGGAAAGGAATGGGCGATTGAGTGTGAGGAGGCGAAGGTCGAGAGTGAAGACGAGGAAGAGGAAGAGGAAGAAGACGCAGACAAGGAGGAAGCAGACGAGAAGGAGGAAAAAGAAGAAGAAGAAGAAGAAGGTGATGATGACGATGATGCGGAGGAGGAAGAAAAGGAGGCGACGGTGAAAAGGGGAAAAGGGGATGAAAGAAGAGGGTTGACTTGCCAAGGAAGAGGATAGATAATAGGAAAAATAATAGACGGGGTTGCTAGAAGGAAGAAAGAATAGGGAAGGACGAGGACAAGGAGGTGTTATAGGAGGAGGAGCAGGAGGAGGAGGAGGTGGAGGTGGAGAAGGAGGAGGAGCAAGAGGAAGAGGAGGAGGAGGGGAAAGAAGCAGAGGAGGTCGATGACTAGGAACAGGAGGCGGGAAGAGAGAGAGAGAGAGAGAGAGAGAGAGAGAGAGAGAGAGAGAGAGAGAGAGAGAGAGAGAGAGGTTGAATATAAGGAGTAACCATAAGAAAAAGGACGAGGACGAGGACGAGGACGAGGAGATAGAGGTAGAAGAGAACGAGGACGAGGAGGAGGAGGTGGAGGAAGAGGCAGTGGAGGTGGAGGAAGAGAAGAGTAGGAGGAGGAGGAGGTGGAGGAGGAGGCGGAGGAGGAGGAGGAGGAGGAGGAGGAGGAGGAGGAGGAGGAGGAGGAAGAGGAGGAAGAGGCAGGCGTGCGTGCGTGCGGGAGGGAGCGGGCAGGACTGCTGGTCGGGTGGTGTAGGCAGGCAGAGGCAGTCTCACCGCGGCCAGAGATCTTATTGATCGGCAACCAGTTATGGCGCACGGGGGCAGTGGGGGGCCATGTGGTGCTGAGGCTCGCCTTGGATATTCCTTCATTGCTGTCTAACCTGCCCCGCCTAGTCATGCCCTAATGTCTGCAGAGGTGAGTGGCTTCCCCAGGCGTTCGAGTGACCACACATTAGACGTGTAGCGGCCCCCGTTTTGCCGTACTCGTGGTGAGAGTTGCAGCCACCTCCAAGATGAGAACACCGTGGCGGGGGTGAGGGGCGAGCGAGAGAGTGAGAGAGAGAGAGAGCGAGAGAGCGCTGGATGCTTCACCACCACCACCACCGCTACTGCCGCTGCTCCTCCTGCTGCTTCTCCTGTGTTCCTGCTGCTGCTGCTGCTGTTGGTGGTGGTGCCCCTCGGCTGCAGCGTGCCCAGTGAGCCGCCGGGGCGTGCAGGATGTGAGAGTGACGGTGTGGTGCCGGCCGCGGTGCAGACAAGGCGGTGGTGATGTGATAGAGAGGAGCAGTGGTGGTGGGTGGCGGCCCGCTGCGTCCACAGCCTCGACGGTTCACCTTCAGAACACTTGTGGAGGCCGAGGGTTGTGTTTGCTAGAGAGGAAAATACAGTGTTTTATATGAAGCCCGAGTGAAGGCGCGAGTAATGAAGAGTCCTCTCCTCGGGCCTGGGGAAGGCGGCCTCGTACAGTGCCAGGTAAAGACAGGTATTTGATTGAGTGAAAATGTATATAGATCCATCCTTTGTGTTACCCATCCCCAGAAACACCTGAGTTTGTATGACGTGGTGAGAAAAGCTGAAGATAAATGATTGAAATTGAACCGTGTGTAAGCGACCGAGTGACCCAATTTGAGGCTTGGCCCAGGCCCGGCCCAGCCTCAAGCGCCCCGCTGCGAGAGGCCCCGAGATTGTTCCCTTGGTGCCAAAAGGCAGTGTCACCACTTGTTGGGACACAATTGGTGACATTTCTTGGGCAAATTTTCGCAACCTTCGCTAGGGTCTTGCAGCCACCTTCTGATTAGTTTAATTGGATATAATTGGCAAGTATATGGACACTAAATTTTTTCCATCGTACTAGGAGTGTAGGCCTTGATGTCTTAAGAGAGTGCCTAGCCAACCATTGATTCTCAACATTGGTACTCAGTAACGCGTCCCCACTGACGCTCAACTAACCAAATTCTACTAAAATTTTGTTCTCTCACACCCTTACAGATTAACAAAAGAAAACACTATACATTTAAAGGCCTGCAGTCACACGACCAAGAAGGGCGGTAATCGGAATTAGCTTGTCATAAATATAAAATGAAAGTGTATGTCATCCCTCCGCGGTGTGGACCATGGCAGAGGCTAGCTCAGACCCTGCGAACTTGCTGGATGAAATTTACACCTCAATGATCATTCCCTTGATCAGCGACCTACAGCAGATCAGGACCTCAACCCGAGAACCAATGCCTGCTCAAGTTAGTATGAATCTCTGTTCTGTCAGCCGGCCTCACCCCGGCCCCCCGCCCCCCGCTGGCCAGGAGCCGGGCCGGGGCGGGGGTGCCTTCACTCATGTCCTCACTGCTAGGCCATCACACCCACACCAGGTCTGAATAGGAGCAGTAAGCGTCATTTCACTCCCCATCCTAGCAGTGAGAGCAGTGCTTTTCCAGCCAGGGGTCGCTGCCGGGAGGAAGGAAGGCTGAGAGATGCCTCCTCCTTCCTCCCCACTGTTCTCGCCTTCCCTCACTCACCTTTCATGCCTCACCACCTCACCCTAACGCCCTAGACTCACCTGCATCATCAGTTTAGGCTCCACTCAACCTCCTCTATTTTCCCTTATGTCTCCCGTAGAGTCACTAGTCGAGTTCCCGAGTTTCCCTTCACTCCCTTTACTCCCGTGCCCCTTAGTTCCCTCCCATCACCTGGTCATGCACACCCAAGTCTTAGGGAACCCATTTAAGTCTCCATTTTTGTCACCCATCGCCCCCATCACCCAGACGTCCCGGTGCTCCACCGTGTCGTCTCCATTGCATCAGGATCATTCATGTCTCAGTATGCTCGTTGTACGTTGACTCGTCTGTGGATTTTGCATTTTTTGTGCTGTTTTAATATAAGGTAAGGTTAGGTTCCCCGGCCGGGCGCTCTGTCACCCCCTCCCCCTCTCCCTTCCTCCCTTCTCTCCCTCCCTCTCTTTCCCTCCCTCCCTCCCTCCCCGCCTGCCTCCTCGCCTGCCAGTCCACGCATGCGTATCTCCGTTTCATAATCACCTCACAGACTGCAGTGCATTTCGTTCGCTCTCATTAAGTTCTTTGTTGGAAAAAATATAACTTGGTGCATCTTTGATGTGTACACTGTCGATTCTTGATGTCTCATACCTCCCCTTCACCTATCCTCCATCTCTCCCCTCCTCTTGGCCCCCCGTCCTCCTCTTCATCCTCATCCTTTCCCTTTCCTCCTCCTCCTCCTCCCCTTCCTCTTCCTCTTCCTATTCCCCCTCCTCCCCACTTCCCTACCCTCCCTCTCTACCTTGCATGTCTGATGATGAGTTATATATTGTAATTTATGCTGCCCTACATTAACCTCTCACGGCTTCCTTGTGTATTTCATGCTTAGATTTCTTTCCCACCCTTGATGCGAGGGATGATGTAACGTGAAGTGACGTGACGTGACACTGAATCACGACTCACGTAACCCACACACCTGCATGCCACTATCAGCCTCACCTCTTGGTCACGTCAGGGCACTCACGAACACGAACCACTCCACAGACACGAAGGCAACACACAACCAACACATGAAAGTGTTTCATCCTTCCTCTGTCTCTGCCTTCCATTCATTCCTCACACTTAAGGACACGCAGCCACGCCACAGACAGATGATCGTGACAACACACAACTAACACATGCCCGCCTTTCTTCCTTTTACTCCGCCTTTCATTCATTCCACACACCCAGACACGCAACCACCTCACAGACTTACAATCACATGACATTATTATTTTTTTCGCTTTTTTTACTTACCCATTCATTCAATCGACTCTTAACTTTCTTCATTCATTCCACAGCTTCTCGGTATATTATAAGAATGCTTGAAGTAATGTCACACAGTATGATATAAAATTCATATTCAAAAGTACAGTAATTTTCATCTTTCTCAATAGCAGATTTTTTTGTTGTTGTTGAAGTCCACAATATCAGAGCAAATTGAAAACGTTTCCCAGTTCCGCCCCTCCCTCCCCTATCACATCCTTATCGGGCCAGTAGTATCACAACGTCACTTGTTTCCTTTTGCCATATTTTCTTACCGCGGAAAAATTCTAAGGCCTAAAGTTTATTATTAAAGCCTTCAAGAATTCAGCTCCTACATAGGTAATAGAAGAAGCCAAGGAGAGGTCAGATCGAGAGCAGCCTTCTTCTGCCTTGCATCTCACTCAGTTTAAGTTCTTCGCCATCTGTTTGTTTTTTCTTCTTGTATTCAGGAGCAGCAAGCCACGGAAGTTTTTCTTGGTTAGTCTTCGATGTTTTCCCATATACCGCAAGAAAAAGAAATATAATAACAGTAGTATTGACCTCAACCCCCCTCTTCGTCACCTGGCGGCACTTAACACCAGTTCATTGCGGTTTTAGGAGTAGTAATGTTCCACACTACGCTTGTCTTCACCACGCCACGCCTTGACTACAACTTATCATAGTATTTATCATCATATCTTTTTAATTGACACCGCACAACGTCACCACACCACATCACCAACCACATCACTGCACCACATTTAAACATAGCAAGCCACACCATCACCAACGGTATACACCACAACTCCATTACGTATTTCACATTCTATCACACATGGTTACAGAATTATAACACACACACACACACACACACACACACACACACACACACACACACACACACACACACACACACACATACACACACAACACACACCGGCATTCTTTCACATATATAATCTCTCTGGTTTCTTATATTAGTTCACACTAACCCAAACCACCACCCCCAAAAAAAGCAATGATCATATATAATTCCTTTCTTTTAATATGTAGGAAAACTATAACACCTGGAGAATGGCAACACACTCTTCACTTACACCTGTGCTCTCTCACCTCCCCCCCACCACCACACACACACACACACACACACACACACACACACACACACACACACACACACACATGATCACAAATCTACGTAATCACAGTTTTTATGCTTACTTGTTGACTTTAGCCGTCATGTGATGTGTTTAAGTGTGCTTGTGTATGTGTGTGTGTGTGTGTGTGTGTGTGTTTTATATATACACTATTTGTTTTTTGTTTTTTCCATTGACTTGAAGGTGCTTTTAGTTAACTATATTGATTGTATTTCTGTTTCCAAGTGAATGTATGTTTGAATGTCCTTTTGTCTCTTTGCCTGCTCGTTCTCGGCATTAGTTTGTGAAAGTAACGGGCTTTTTTCTTTGTTTGTTTGCCAAGATGATTTTTTCCAAATATGTAAAATCAAAGAACTAGTGGAAGGCATTTATATACTAGCATGCCGAGCGGGAAACCTTAATATCCAATGGGCTTTTCAGCTAATGCATGTAAAATTATATTAAATGAGCCTCTTCGTTTATATTATTTTAATTCATCATTTTTTTAAATAATATCATTATCATAGGTTCACATGCATTCTGTCTTTTCCATGGTTTTGGAAAAGGAAAACTTTTTTTTTTGGTTTATTAAGAAAAAATATCTGTAATTCCACATCCGCGACCCCCAGCCCTAGCAGCCCAACCAGCCCAAAGCCTTCCCTTCCGCGTCACTTATTTAGCCACAGTGGTCACAGAAGTCGCCCAAGTCTGTTTTAATCCTACTCAACTTGTGAATGCAATGAGGTTGTTCTAGTAGGTGAGAGAGAGAGAGAGAGAGAGAGAGAGAGAGAGAGATGGGTATTTTGATTTCTTTAAATTAATTTCTCACAGGAATATCTGACGCGCATGCGCGCGCGTGTGTGTGTGTGTGTGTGTGTGTGTGTGTGTGTGTGTGTTGTAAGTGTGTGTGTGTGTGGGTGTGGGTGGGTGTGGGTGTGGGTGTGGGTGTAATTGTGTGCGTGTGTGCATGATTGTGCATTTTTCAATGGTTTGAATTTCTCAGAACTGTTAAATGTTTCTTTGTATTTTTGTTTCTTTGTAATATAGTAATACTAGTAGTAGTAGTAGTAGTAGTAGTAGTAGTAGTAGTAGTAGTAGTAGAATGTGGTGATATTTTCTCGTCCTCTCCATACAGTACACCCAAGAACATGTTTTCTCCATCACTCATTCTCACCAATTTTTAGTCCCATAATCAACGTAAGCTTAACATAGTATTATTATACTTTTAAAATAGCATAAGATATTTAAAACATAAATCCTAACTCCCAAATATAAATTAAAAGGTAGATTAGATTATACGAAACCCGAACAGATGTTTTGCAGAGGCGCATCAGTTTTTTTTATTTTTTTATTATTCAGATTCCGCTAAATCATATAAGTGTGTGGACTGCCATGTCATTGTATTTATATTTTTTCAACACATTCCTTAACTGTGATCTGATGCTTCCTTCAAATTCGTCTCTTTTAAGGTTTCGCATTGCCGAATGTGATACTTTTAATTAATTTTAGCATAAATATTGGTAATGTTATTTTTTTTATTTCAGGGACTGTATGATTACTGTCTTTTTGGTGTTGCTTGCGAATGGTTCGGCTTTTCTTTAAATTTAGTTATTTGCTTCTCTGTTTTTTTTCGTGTTTCCTTTCATGATATTTCTCTGTTGAGTTTATGATTTCGATCCTAAAATTACCATCACGCCTCCCGCCTTCCCTTAACACATCCTCAAGACGTGGTGTAGTGAGGTAGTTTCATAAGCATTAACATTTATTCCCCCCCCCCCCCCGAAAAAAAAAGTAAAAAAAATAAGATACATCAGTTTCGTACGCAATGAAATTATGATAACACGCTTTTTGGCTAATTTTGTTATAGCAAAGAAAAGTTAGCGGAAGAGTTAAAAATTCCTTAATCAATAATTTTCTAATATTTTTGAGGATTGTTAACTTATTCAGGATGAGAAAATCAGCGAAAAATATCAATTTTACATAAGTATTGATTTGTTAGTATTACTTTTTTTCGGCATTTCAAGCCATAGGGAATACGTGTAAGCAAGGGCGAGGTAAATTCCGTAAGCAGTGATTTTAAAGGATCGTTAAATTAGCATGGGAAAATTAGAGATAGATAATTTTCCGCAAGTATTGATTTGATAGTCTTAACTTTTATGTCCGCGTTAAACCATTGAGCAAAGCATCACTATAGGCATTCAAACGCATGGGGAAAACATATAAGCAAGGGCGAGGTATGAATGAGGGAAGATTTCACGGTCAGGACGCCCCCGCACTGACGGCTCGGCGCCTCCTCCTTCCCGGACGACCAGCGGCGCCGCGCACCGCCGCCCCGCACCGACACTCGGCCTCCTTGGGCCTGACCTAATGGTGGTGTTTATGCCGCGCTGTCACCCGTGAATCGCGGTGCACCTTGACTGGTCGTGACCTTTCATTAAACCCGTCATCACTGCTGCTTGTCATAATGACGCTCAGCGTCCTTTAATTATTCAACCATTGGCTTTTTTTACGGAATCCATTTTTTGTTCGTCGAGATGTTGTGGCTAAGTCTGTGAATTCGCCATTAGTTTCGGTTTGTTTTTGTTTTTTAATCTGTTAGCCATTGAATTTGCTTCACTTGAACGTAGCCCATTTTCTTACGGAATCAATACATTTTCCCGTGTCGGTGAAGTTTGTAGCAATTTCTTTTTAGTGTTAATTCTGATAGTTTTTCAGTGACTTATATCATTCCATTTTTTTTCAATCTGCTTCTCTTTATATATTGGACTTTTCTCACAGAATGAATTACCGTTTCCCTTTCGTTGTGATTTTGAATCAGCTGGTAACACTCGTCGTCACTTCCTTTAATGTTGTTCAATTGTTCAAGAGCGCCAAATGCAGCCTGTTTTACTTTAGCCATTATTTTTTTCCTCTGGGACTCAAAAATTATTTCCCGCCGTTATAACCAGTAAACTTTAATTTTCATGCCCCTCAAATGATCGCGGATCACTTGCATCGGCAGGAAATATGGGTAAGCGTTCATCCACGAAGGCGATTTGACGATTATGATTAACTGTGCGCTAAGTGGCTAACAAGCATCAAAATTACTCCCTCCAGCATTCGCCAATCAAATATATTACTACTCACCAAACGACCACCAACCGAACACCCGAAAATAGCACAAGGGCGTTGCTTAGTCACCAAATTAACCAATGATAACGATTTGGAAAGGTGAAGGTCTATCGTGAGTAACGTGAGTAAACGTGAATAAGAGTAATGTGTGTTATAAACTAGAGATGTCCCGATACCACGATGCTGGCCGATACCAATACTCTGGTACTTACAAATGGCCGATATTTTGCCGATACCGATACTGATACATTTTTTTATACATATCTAAGATTATAAAAGTATGCTGCTTCTTGTAATTTAAAATTATAATTAAGGGAATTTAGGGATAACTATAACTGGATGGTCTCGAAAGTCGACAGTAAAATAAAGTCTTGAATCACGTAATAAATACCCCAGAAAAATATCTGAGTATCAGCCATATCTTCACCTTGCCGGTACCGATACCGATACAACAAATAATGGCCAATACTGCCGATACCGATACTGATACTATCGTCATATCTCTATTATTTACACACACATTAAACTTGAAAAAGGGGAGCAAAGGGCGTAGATTGAAAAACTCCGCGCATGTAAATTGTTTGCAGTCTGTAGTCATCCTCAACTTAATGTTTGCACAGGAAGAAAGCTTTAAATGCCGAAGAGCAACGAGAAGGGGGCCACAGAGAGTAGGGAGGGGCATTAGACTCGTATTATCAAACGTTTCGAGCTCTTGTTACGACCGTCTTTGAAGGCCACATTGGAGACACGTCGGATTATCATGAGTGTTTTCCTGGTCACGGCACCTTCCACAACTACCGCCAGGCTCAAGACACCACCCATGGAAAACCCCAAAACCTAATCGAGAGCCTTTTTAAATAGTTGTACTAAGGTTTGGAAGAGTTAAATAATATGGGCCTTATCCACGTATTAATCTGCTTGGCCTCTCGTCGGCAAGTCATCCTCAGCTCAAGTGGTGGGCGGCAGCAGGTGAGTGGAGAGGAATGCTGCCGGAATGTCGGAATTCGGCGCGATCATATAGGTAATGAAGACGTGCTGTTAATTTATCATGTTTGCAGGACGAGCTTTGAGAGCGAAGAGGGTGGAAATGTTGCAGTTTACGGGGAGAATAGCTTCAAATAGTTCAAAACAGTAGATGCGTGAGGATTTTAGTTATTTTACTTTTTCAGTACAGGTATTCCACTAAGTTACTGTTTCGACAAGCTCTCCAGTTATTTATTCTGCGACTTGCAATCTTTCAAATTATCAGTCGATTTTGATTCATTAGCTCTATTTTAATAATTTTCAGTTTTGTTGACGATTTTTGTGATGGAATCGATTGTGGTGTAGTAAAAATTATTTGTTAATTGTATCCACTTATTAGAGGGAAACTTTAAGTTTCAAGTTCTCTCTATCTCTGTCTATCTATCTATTTACTTATCTTTATTTATCTAGCTTTACATATACATGTGTTTCCTTTATAATCGGGCTTACAAAAGTATTTCAAGTAGCACAGGCTAACTATAAAATCACTAATTTAATAAGGTTAGGCTGTCGTCGGCAACACAGTACTGTCAATGAAAGAGCGTACTTCCCCTTTCTCTGCCATTTTTATTTTTCATTGATTTATTTCGCTTATTTCAGTATGATATTTTCTCTCATCAAATGCGTTAATAGGTGTGTGTGTGTGTGTGTGTGTGTGTGTGTGTGTGTGTGTCCTGTTAACACCCCTTGTCCCTCACACCTGTCTACCTTCTCCAACATTACCTGTACCCTTGATGAAGTGTCCCCTCTCTACACCTACTAATCCACCCCAGCTGCCTACTCATCTAGCACAGGCGCTAACACACGCATAAAACTCACACTAACACCAGGGTACATTTGCGTGGCCATTCACACTTTCCTCCCTCAGCTTACAATCGATTTCCCACTACTGCTGCTGCTGCTACACGTCCCCCCCCCCCCTCCCCCTTACGCCTCGCCTCACCTCTTCCCTTCCTCACGCTCTGCCTGCCTTTCTACTGTGTGTTCTATGTGATTTGTGGCAGGGATTGCATAGGTTGTATTGATCACCCCCGGGTATGACCTGACAGAGATTCACTCGGTTATTGATCGCCGCAGAAAAGGGAGGAAATCCGGGCCTTTGCTTCTTTTCTCTGTGTTGCATTGAATCTGTTAGTCATCCTGTAGGTTATACGTCCTTTTTTTGGTATTTTCCAGCCTAGAGTGTATATTTTTGTAGCATTGTAATCCCTGGAATGGATTTTTGGTGGCATTACACCCTAGTCTACGGTTGAATCACGTTTTCTAGCACTTTTACTCGGGCGGTCAGGGCGGACTCCAGCAGATGAAACGTCCCTTTAATTATATTTCCTTATTTTTTCTCTCTGGGTTTTTCAGATTTAGGTAGAATCTAATTGATGATTAGGATGTTTTTTCTATGTTACCTTTTTTTTGTAAATCTTAGAGTCTGCCAATAGTTACCAAAGGTGTGCCTGCTATACTGTGTCTCGTCTGACTTTCTTACTAATATTTTTTAGGTATAGACATTTTTTTGCTTTCTAATGCAGTGACAGTCTCGTCTCCCGTTGCCTTCTTGTAACCACGAACGTGGCACTGTAACTTATGTGGCGACTCTGGGCCTTTTATTCTGTTATATTTATGTAATTAATTATTGTTTTCTGTGGTTATTGAGGTTTACATTTTCTCCTACAGTTTCGTTTTCATGGTGGTTGTGTTGTAAGTTACTTATATGCTTTCTTTCATTGTTTTAAAAGTGTTAATTTGGTGTTAATATCAAATTTCCCGGCCCAAGCTATCAGTGCCTCGCCCCAGTGCTGCTGATTTTCGTTGATAATTACGATTTTCTGTAGTAGTAGTAGTAGTAGTAGTAGTAGTAGTAGTAGTAGTAGTAGTAATCCTAACTATCACATGTTCATTTGGAAAATTTGTTTTTATACATTAGTCGTTTTAGAAAAAAAAAATTTCTCTCCCCATTACGTTCAAGAGATTATTATATTTATTTCATCTTTAGTTCTACAAATATGATGGTTACATTTCTCCCATCAGATTTGTCAGATATCTTTCATTAGTTCCGCCAACACACACACACACACACACCACAACTGTACAGTGTTTTGGATGTCTACCAGTTCGCACGCACCATTATTAGTAATTTTCATATTTAGGGAGAACCTACACATGCAAGAAAATGAAATCCTCTCACAAGTAGTTACTGATACACCTCCATCCTTTATTACGTATGAGCGGATTTAAGATTCTACACAAGTTCATTTTCCCTGAGATTTTTTTTTTCTTTCTTTCTTTTTCATGTGAGTACTAACTGAACTGGTGTGTGCAAATTGGCAACCAGACCCTACCCACACTCTAAGTTCTCACCCCCTCCCCTGCTCTGCCCCTCAACTGCCTCCTCACCCCACTAACCAGCCCATGTCTCCACAGGGTAAGGGGAAACGCCCATATAAGGTATGGGACAGCGGGCGCCAGGTACGGAAGGGGCTCGTAGTGGCCAGCTTCAACGAACTTATAGAAAAAGGTGAGCAAAGATGACTTGTCTCTTGTTTTTATGCACACACTCATTCACTCCCTCATCCACTCACCACTCGTTTACTCACCTACTCATTCACTCACTCGCCCATTCACTCAGTCCCTCATTCTCTCACATTCTTTCAGTCCTTCACTCACTAATTCACTCATTATCTCACCTATTCAGTTAGTCACTCACTCCCACTCACTCTCATTCACTCATTCTCATATATTCAATTAGCCACTCACTTTTTTTACTCATTCCCTCATCTATTCAGTCACCCACTTTCTCACTCACTCACTCATTCATTCTCTCTCTTATTCCATCAGTCATACTCATCCACTCATTCACCTATTCTGTCACTTATATAATGTCACTCACTCAACCACTCATTGCATCTCTCTTTCTCTCACTTATTCAGCCACTCACTCCCACACTCACTCACTCTGCTTTGCTGTATCATCCTACGTCAGAATCTTCTTTTCTTTCAATAAACCTACAAGAAGATTAGAAAGAAGCATAGAAAATAATCAAATGATGTAATTATTTATATGTAAGCAGTGTTAATGATTGAATATCCTTTTTTTATCCCTTTTCTCTCTTTTCTATGTTTTCGAATTTCTATGTTATGTAATTTTTTTTTCGTTTCATTATTTTGGAATATCGTTTCCGCGTTCTCTTTCCGGCTTTACACCAAATCCTCCTCCTCTCCCCCTTTTATCTAATTGTCGTCCGTGCTTTTCCTACAGTGTTCCATCCGTTTTTTTTCTCTATCTAGTTAACAATCGACATCCGCCCCTTTAAACACCTTGACCTCCATTTCGTACTTCCTCATACCTGTTTGTTCCCTCTCCCTCTCTCTCTCTCTCTCATATGCCTTTAAACGTCTATTTGTCTTAACATTTCCACTCCAGTCTGCCCTCCTTACTATACTGATTAACCACCTGATTTACTTAGTCACCCTGTTAATTCATGGGTTTTTTATAATGTTTCATCACC
>NC_066513.1:21438614-21498614 GCF_024679095.1 Eriocheir sinensis | reverse complement strand
ACCTGTCAACTAACCCTGCATGCAGACTACCACCTCAACTTCCTCCTCCCCTGGGCAGACTTTGCTCTATCTGCCTCCACTGACGATACCGACCGTACCGTAGGGTTATCACATCCATGTCGCAGAGTTTTTTCCACGGAAGGTGACCCCATGTTGCGATAACTAACTACATACTGACTGCCACGCCTCCCTCCCCTCCCCCACAGCCCCCTTAGTGGTAATGGAAATAATCTATGGATGGATTCCTCCCCGGTGAGGCGTTTTCCTCTTTGCATTGATCCTCCCCCCGCCCTCCTCGATGGTCCACTGCCTCCTGCACTTATTTACTCACTTGTTCACTCATTCGTACACTCCAGCCTCGTGTTGGCTTTTTGGTCGATATCTTTGCCTTTCATCTTATCTAAATGTTTTAAAGCTATTTATGAATGTCAATAAACAATCTATTTTCGGAACAGAAGGATACTTGTTGCATACGTAAGCCTGATCATTAACTTTTTATCCCCTTCTGCCCCTCCCCCTCAGCACCGCCCTCCACTCACACCCAGTTAAAAGTCACCTGTTCCGCAACACGAGGGAATCAATCACCACTTCCGGAGAGAAAAACGCTCTGGAGGTGGATGCATAATATAGACAGCCCAATAAAACTGGCCAAAGTCAAAGAGGAAAAAAAATATCCGTTATTAGTTTACACATTTTGTTTCAAACTTGCAGTTGTATGTTCCCTGCTTTGTGAGTCCCTTTCTTAAGAACAACGTTTTATGTCTAATTACGCCTGATAATTAAAGTTAGGACTCTGAGACGTGTTCTTCAGGTAAGCAGCCGAGATGCTCCACCTCTCTGGTTTTGGCCAGGCTCAGACTGACAAACATCGACAGTGCTAGTTGGATAGTAGGGTCAAATTACAAATACTTCCAAAATTCCCTTATTTGATTATTCTTGTGTTACTCCTTAAGCCTTTGTTTAGCCTGATATTCGTTTATTTATTAACTTCTGCATTGTATGAGACGACTTTCCTAGTGTTGTTTTTTTCCTAGGTGACCATCCATATAGCACTGTGACTGCCTTATGAGCTTTTGACAGTAAGGTGACGACAAGCCCATAAAATGTAGTCCTAAGAGCACAATCTCGGGATGAAGTGAGTTTTTGCGAAGGGGAGAGCTGCACCAAAATTAATAGATTTTTTTTAATAAGTTGCTACAAGTTTTGAACTCTTAAAACATGTAACTATGAAGACAAGTCTACTTACGAGGAAATGTTAACTCCTAGACTCGTGATACACACCATCAGCAGTATTTTTGCATGACCGCCTGATCGAGTTATCTTCCATTTATTGCATTACTAGTTTCTTTTGTTTTATTTTCCTATTATTTCACAAGATCAGAATATGAGTGTTCTGATGTCCTACTTTTATGAGTATTCCTGTCATTAGTTTCGTTTCTTTACCACCTCAGTTCTACTATGGACTTTGTTTCCTTGCCAATGCTGCAGTTTAGTTTTTGAACTTTGATACCAAGACCTAACGATTTTGCAGGTGTTTAAATTGTTCTTTTGCGACCTTTGCGAGTAGGGCTGGTAGGACGGAGGGGCAGACCAGCCACATGTACTGTCTAAACATATCTGTTGTGAAGACACAATCTGCGACTTGTGGACAGACAGATGATCATCGAACATTGTCTCTCACACGAACATGACAGAGGACCACATCATGATAGAACCTGATTAAAATGTTTGACACTCTCATCAAGAGCAGACGATACCTTTTCTTTCTTCATTGTAATAGAAATAGAAAGGGCGTCATACAAACTTTTTTCTCTTCTTTTCAACATGTCCTTGACTCTCCCATGAGTCAAGGGCGCTGAGACAAACAAACTCTACCGTAGGTCTAGTGATGACTGCCAGCAATTCTCCTACAGATAGCGACCTTCATCAAAAGATCTTATTTGTTACCCAATTTGGCCCCCGTTAGCGCTTTGCTCCTTGAATTCGGTAACGCTGAGCTCTCCCACTCGCAGCCATCACTGCCATTCCCAAGATCGTATGTGAGACCATCTACTCCCTGGGCCTGCACGATGAAGCACCGGTGTGGAAGATCATGGACCAGTATGGCAAGATCACCGTGGTTCTCTCCTGGGATCCTTCCCTCCGGGGGGACCGCCACGGTAGGTCTCCAAAGCCACTAATACCGTCAGTCACACTACAGGGAGCCTCTCCCTGTGTCTTCCACGCCGCGGTAGGTTCTGCAGCAGCGATAGGCTGTAGCTAGGGGTCCCAGGTATGGTCGGCAGTGATGGGAAGGTAAGTCACGATGGCCGGAGACACTTTGTTGTTGAACTGGAGCAGGCAGTGGATCACGTGACGGTTGGGCGAGGGAGCCTGACGACTCTTTGGTTAGTGGCGCGGTCATTGGAATTGCTTGGCAGAGGTGGAGAAATGCCAGATTAATGTTTGTAGCCATGAGATATGAGATCAGTCATCTTAGAAGCACCAGAAAAGGTAAGTATCGTTAGCAAACGCTCCGTCAGTCTAGAACGAAGATGTTCTGTACAAGGTAAGCAGCAATTATGGACCACACTGCCCCCGTGTGATCCGTCCGGCATGAGGAGCAAAGCCTCGCGCCTCCCTGGGCCGCACAGCGAGGGGCGAGGCTCTGGTGCCGGCGGGCGGAGAAGCGGGTGGGACCAACTTGCCGTCTCGTCCCCGAGCGTCACCTGTCGCGACTTGCCTTGTACACTTCTGCTGACGCTTACATTGCTCACTTGTCACCTCACTCATACACACGACTGGTGGAGTGAAATAGAGTTCCACGTATTGCTGTAGCATTGTAGTGTCCATGACCAAGGCGCGGACACCCATGTCAGTCCTTCTTCAAAAATGACTTTGCAGGGAAACCTGGGAATTCAAAGGGAACTTTTGGCCTCTGACCTTTCTCTCTCTTAGATACTGACTCATTCTTGATACAGTTTCTAAGTCGAGGTTATTTATATGACCCTGACTGTCTTAAAGGTGTATTTCTTGCTGCCAAATATTGAAGCTTCTGATCCAGTAAGATGTTCTGTGCCTCTCTGCAACTCTCTTTCTTGCCTATAGCAACGGCACGGAACTTATTATATAGCAAAATAAAACTCCTCTTGACCTTTGTTCGGTTTTGTTTTGTGTGAGGCGTGACTAGGCTGCAAGACTGTCATGTGTGTGTGTGTGTGTGTGTAATTCACCTCATGGTCTGCTGCGGGTCTCTCGAGACAGCCAGCCGTTCCCTACGGAAGAGCACAGAGCTCGTAGTACCGATCTTTGGGTAGGACTGAGACCACTCACACACAACACACCGCGAGAACGAGGTCACAACTCCTTGCCTGACGTCACGTACCTACTCACTGCTAGGTGAACAGGGGCTACACGTGAAAGAAGATAAACCCAACTTATCTTCACCCGGCCGGGGAATCGAACCCCGGTCCTTCTGGTTGTGAGCCAGACGCTCTACCTCTGAGCTACATGGCCGCCGTATGTGTGTGCGCACGTGTGTGGGTGTGGGTGTGGATGTGTGTTTGTGTGTGCGTGTGTGTGCGTGTGTGTGTGAATCTCAAATCCCCACACTTGTAACTTCATACTGCCCTCCTCTCTGTGCTCCCAGCAGCCCACACGCGCGTCTCCCTTAGTCCATTAACCTCATGGCAAACGTTTTACCTTTACAGTGTCCTCCACCTCCCCTCGGAAGCCGTCCGCCACTGCCACACGCATGATTGTAAGCGGCGTTGGGGAGAATGCCATACAGAGACATGAATACTTAGTGGCCCAGCCCTCCGCCGTCTCCACGCCCTCGCCAGCTCCCACCATCTCCTTAACCGGCACCAAGTCACCCGTTCCTGCGGCAGGTGCCACCATTCAAGCTCCCGTCGGCACTGTCACCACCATCCACCGGGACGGCAAGAAGGAGACGCTCATCAATGACATCGGTCCGGCCATCACTGCCCCTCCTCTGCCGGCCCCCTTCCACCCGGTGAGTCCACGCCAAGCCCCCTCCCGTGTGTGAGTGTATGTGTGTGTATGTGTGTGTGTGTGTGTGTGTGTGTGTGTGTGTGTGTGTGTGTGTTTGTTGGTCGTGACCCCGCATGTCCCCACGCCTCCTGACTACAGCCACCTTCCAGACACTCTGTGGGTGAACCCTTGGAGTGTTTTATCATGGCGATGAGCTGACCCCTGCAAAGTGTTTAGTTTCTGGCATATTGGCTCAAAAAATAAACATTTATCCATCTTTTTAATTACTTTATACAATAATTTACAAAATTTGAAGAGTATGATAATACACAGACCAGATGATCGACCCTAAATGTTCATGTCATTAACTAGACCACGGCCTCTTGAGGCCACGCACTAGAGACCAGCCTTGCCTGTAATAAATCTCACGTTTGCTTCACTACACAGCCTCAGACGTCCATCTCCGGCTAGAGGGGTGTCGGCCGGCACGACGCCCGGCGGGCAGTACTTGTTAACCGTGTGACCGTAATGGTATTGCCTGATTCACTGGTTCTCGGTATCAGCTGGAAATTTGGTTTTAGTAGTAGTGTTCAACAATAGAATCTTGCATTATCCTTAAATATTAGACAAATCAAAGCTGCAGTAAAAAGCTGACTCACATGTTCGACCAAGTTTGGTCTGTCATAAAAAATAAGACTGATTCAATTGGCTCGCTCAGAAGGACGCCGCAGACACACGCCAAAATCGTGACTGAACCATGCCAATGAAACACTTTGGAGATGGGATACCGTCCATTGGTTATTCCCAGCCAGTCATTCTGTTGGTTGAGTGTGACATGCCACCGTCCGCCTCCTCTGTCCCTCCGTGTGCTGTAGTGTAACTGTTGGTATACCTTTGTTCTCGTACGAGCCTATTCTTCCTCCTCTTGTTAGTGTTGTGCATGCGCAGTGACCACCTTGACCTCCACCTTAGTCTGTGTTTGTGACTCAGTCTGTGTAGCGAGGGTGTTGCATGCACAGCGGCGCGGTAACCCGTGGCCGGGGCAGTGGAGGGCGCGTCCGCCCCGGCGCCTCGTGCACAAACCCCTGTCCAGGATAACGCGGTCATCACGCGACTTTGCTGCGGGTCTTCTCACTCCACTTAGTTTATTCTGAATATACTATTTTCTAATATGTTTCCTTAACTTTTTGTATAGGTTTTGGATTTGAATATATATATATATATATATATATATATATATATATATATATATATATATATATATATATATATATATATATATATATATATATATATATATGCACACACAGGCAGATTTCAATTACTTATCGAAGTATACAAGAACTCGTTTCACAAGGTCCTTTAAGTTTAAGTTTACTTAGCCACGTCTTGCTGTATAGCTTGCTTCATTAGTACACTGGCAGTAGTACTCGTATGGTTACAATGTTACACGAAGGAATCTCTCATGTAAATCGCACGATGTGTCAGATTCCCTACGCTCAGGGCGTCAAAGGGCGTGACCAAACCCTCCCCCAGGCAGCTCCTGCACGCCTGGGCTGCGAGACTCGGTGGCCCTGGGCGCCCCGCGTACTCACCTCACTCCTCGGATCACTATTGGAGCCACGGTCATACCGCACAAATTTGCATCCCCTTGAAGCAGGACACTGGAAATTATCCTTTACATTATTTTGCGTTTCCAAAGTCACTCAAGAAAAATGACGAGTCGATGCTCGACCTGACCTATAAAAAAAACGAGAGACGAGAAAAACTTGAATAGAAGGTGGAGGTGGCAGTGTGAGGTGCGTGGCAAGGGAGGAGGAAAGGCAAACGTAGGCAACAAAAAATCAAAAAGTTTATCCCTGATTGGACTCCAATTTCTTAACATTTCCTCCTTTATGAACACACTGAAAGAAAATGGACGTGATGGTGGCATGACACCCGAGACCCAACACACTCAGACACTTGCCGGTGTGTGTCAGCGGTCACTGTCCCTGAGTAAAATGATTTAAAGAAAGGGAGGAAGGACGCCGAATTGCCCAAGAACCATGTGCACTGTCCGAATGAGGAATGTCACGTTCAAGGCTACGAAATGTGTCAGCCACGTACTAGCTTGATGAGTCCCCTTGAGTCCGACCCTCATAGCTGTTTGGATTTTGCGGTGTGTATGTATGTGTGTCCCTCATCCCTGTCCTGGAGGCGAGGGTCAGTTGTTAGTGATATCATTCCCCCGCTTCTGGTATGAGGTGACCCTTAAAGTATCTGAATGTTGTCATGTTGCCAAAGTTTGTCCTGCAGGTCACCCTCCCGTGCTGTGAGTGCGTGGGGGGCGTAGGGGAGGTGTGCGTGGCGAGGCCTCTAGGGGTCCCTCACATAGTGCTTGTTGTGGTGGTCTGAGGCTGGATATTATGATCAGCTGGCAGCCGCTTAAAGAATTAATAGCACCTCGTGGTGTGCTGCCAAGTGTATTGATACGTATCCGGTACATTGCAGGGTACTGTGATAAACCACGACAGCGAGCACCAAGGTTCCTTCATGAGCAGCAGTTCTGGGGCGGCGGCGGTGGTGGGCCGCCTCTCCCGCCAAGGGTCATCAGTGGAGTCGTCACACTCGGCGACTGTGCACGTCCACACGCCGGAGTGTTGCATACACGGGCACCCACACACCCCGCAGCCCCGCCCCCGAGCCTCCCCCACCAACGACCAGTCCGAGTGTGACTTCCACTGCTGTTCGCTGCACGAGGAGGGCGGCCGCATCCAGGCAAGTCGACATCACCTGCACCACCACCACCAACAACCACCCCAACAACAACAACAACAGCAGCAACAACAACTACAACCACAACATTTGCATCACCCTCAACAAGGACAAAAGGTGCACGAACAACCAATACAACAGCATCAGTATCTGCAGCAGCAACAGCTGCAACAACAGTTTCAGCAACAGCTGCAACAGCAGCAGTTGCAGGAACAGCAACAGCAGCGACAGCAGCAGCAGCGTCAGTCTGTCTGTCAAATTCACGACCAACCCTGCAACTGCTGCTGAGTCGCACCACTTGATAGGATCCCCGCGCCGGGACTCTGGTGGAGCGCCGGGCGCCGCCGCCCCCGCGCTCCACCAGCCGCCGCCGCCGCCGGTGCTCTCGCCGGGTGCCGCGGCTGCCCGACGTCGCCTTTGCTCAACATTCTCACTCTATACAACCTTGTTAGTCAGAATGGCTTAGTTTGCTACCTAGTTCAAAAGTTTCGGCAACGCGCCGCGTTCACTGCCATACAATTAATTAATTAATTATTCCTCGTTAGTGTTGCCAAAGCCGAGTCTCCCGAGCAGGTCCTCCAGGCCTGCCGGGCTCCTCGCCGGTGCCAAGTTGCAGCGTTTAGATATTAATTAGTATCCAATTGGCAAGTAACTACATGAATATGTTGTGAAATTCAAATAAAAATCCTGCTTTTATTCGTGTAAGTCGACGTTGCCCCGTCGCTTCCATGGCCCGTGGCAGGCCGCTTCGGGACGCGCCCAGCACTGCCACCCGGGCCCCTGATGGGCCTCTCTGTACATACTACAGATCAGGCAGTTTTTATATCGACCAGTAAAAGTAGTTTCAAGTGTTTGACGTTAAAGAACATCGTACTTCTAAAGCCAACTTTCTTCGTAAGCAATTAGGTTAGATTGAGCAACTTTGTAGTCAAATCTTGTAAATTCAAACGCTATTTTGACAGTACGATTAATCCAGACTGCCACATAGACGGTCTAGGATGAAGGTATTTCCTTGCCATAGATGGAGCCGAGCAGGAAGGAAAGAAGTCAAGCAGGCAAGAGGGAAATCAGGCTGACGCTGCATCGCCGCGCTGAGGGGCGCCGTCTATGCCTCGTATAACACGCTAAGGAGATCAGCTGACACTTGCTGACAGAGTTACAGTCTGAACTCCACACATTAGGCCAAGGTGTTCCCTGCAGTGATACTGGGAGCAGGGGCAGCAGGTGTGGCTGACGCGGCGCTCACCCACCAGTCAATGAAGCCTTCCAGTTACCTTCAGCAAAGGCGAACAGTTATAATCCTTCGGTTACTAAACTTTACCGTTTGAAATGGCACTTTACTTTGTCTCGCTTGAACTCTAAAGATTCCTTCACATACTTAGTTTTCTATATCTGAACTTGATGAAATAGAGAAAAAATGAAAAATTAATATAATGAACGTTATACGCGATTTTCGAATATTATACTTAGGAGGAGTTTCATATTTGATTAAGATATAATAATAGTGGTAAAGATTATTGCTATTGCTATCATAACTATCATTATTATTATTATTATTATTATTATTATTATTATTATTATTATTATTATTATTATTATTATTATTATTATTATTATAATGGTCGTTCATTTTTTATAGGAAAAATCACAAACAAGTTGTCATTAATTGCATAACTTAAAGAGAGAAACGCCGAAGAAAAATACATATGCAAAAATAAAATGAATATACATAATGCGCTGAAGTTACGAGATTTGACTAGACGGTGTAGTAAACTAAGGCGAGGACGAGTGGTAATGACTCGCGGTGCCCTGGTGTCACGCCGCGGCGCTAGAGAGGGAAAAGTGTGCTCGCCAATTCATACGCGCCCGAACAAGCAGAACTCATAACAGAAATAAGACCACTACTGGATATTGAGCTTGAGTGTGAAAATGAAATATTGCCAAAGTAAAGTCTAGTGAAAACTATTTTGGGAATAGAGCATTTTCCTTCCTCAGCTCATTTTCCAGAGTTTTTCCATGATGTGAGTTCCCACTGGAAGGGTGCGTGTGAATTGGCGACCACACCTTAGTCATGCTGTCTTGAAGGAATGCATAAGTGTTTGCCTCTGAAAGTATCTTATCACTGCCCGGGGGAGGAAAGTATACCTATCTATGTGTTCTCTTAGGATCGTAAGGTTCTGGGCCCCTGTGAATCACGCCCATTGGGTTAC
The DNA here is from genome assembly GCF_024679095.1 of Eriocheir sinensis. Taxonomy (NCBI): domain Eukaryota; kingdom Metazoa; phylum Arthropoda; class Malacostraca; order Decapoda; family Varunidae; genus Eriocheir; species Eriocheir sinensis. The sequence goes on along the minus strand of NC_066513.1, from coordinate 21,489,678 downwards.
TGACTTGCTTTGCCTCCTCCTATTGACTGACTGCCTATCATACCTCTTGAATAATGCATTGTTCGGTGTTGCATATACTCTAGCTTCTACGGGGATGAGGAGAGTGAGCACCTGCACCCATTGTTCTGTCATCCACGCGGCGGCCAACCCTCCACTTTACCCGCCATCAAACTCACTAAACTTTTCGTACTTAATGCAAACCAAGCGAAAAAAAAAATGTCATTAGTATATTATACACCCCTAACCCACGCCCTATTAAACCCTCACTTTCCATTGGGTCGAAAGCCCAATGAAAAAAAAAATTGCCGGTTAGAGAAGTCGTTTAATGGAGACTCAAATTAATATAATGTTGTCCATATGTTTCCCACTTCCCGTATGCACTGCCTCACCTTTTGCTGCAGCTGATATTTTTTCACCTGTGTACCAGCTGTCCCCACTATCAAACTTCTTTTTTTGCTTAACGTAAACTACACAAAAAAAGAAATGACGGGAATGTTATGCAGCCTCGTATATAATCCGCTTCACCTGCTGTCACACCTGATGTTACATACCTGTTCCGCAGTTTCCCCCGCCACTAAACTCATTATTTTTTTCTTCCTTAACGTAAACTAAGGGGAAGAATATTGCCTTGATGTTTTGCACCCTCGTGTCTGCCTCACCCCATTGTTACAAGCGCTATTCTCACCTGCGAGGCAGCCCACCTGTGCCCCGCCGGACACAGGTGGGGCAGGTGCAGACGCCGTGCTCACTGTCTCATCCCGTGACTCGCATGCCGCCCTCACCCACAGCCACCTTTGCCTCTAAAACTTCTCAAATATTGTCTTACGTGTCAATAGTTTTCTGAGCGAATTTAAGTTGTTTATCATAGTTTGGTTTTCCTTAAATTTGCTTCTTTGTTCACGTAACTAAGGTTACCTAAGGAATGTTTTTTATACAAATATCTGCTACTCTGTTTCATTTAACACTTCAAGTTTTATGACACCTTTGCCAGTACCTACCTTTCAAACACACTAATCTTCATTAGCATACACTTTTAATTGACCCACTGTTATGATGAGCTTCGAACTAACACTCTCATGGCTTCACATCCCCATATACTGATAAGGATATAGAATGACCTTTTAGTAATACGACAAAAAATGATAATAGCAACTTTTAAGTCAATGTTTGGACAGTGTTTTTTGTAAGAGCAATGTTAGACACAAATTTTCTAGGAGCTGTAACCCTCCGTTCCTTTAGGAGCTTAGAAGCATAGGTACATAAGCCCGCCTAGGATTAGTAGTTACAAAGCGCTGGTACGTGTAGGTAACCACGGCTTATTGTGATATTTGTAGCAATGTTTTGGACTCTTTTGCTGCGACTTATTAGGAAGTGCGTGTAGTGATGTCTTGGGTTGATAGAGCTTGCAGTTTCCCTTTGCAAAATGCTGTGAGGGGTCATGGTAATTATGCCCTGGGTTAGTAGACGTTCCAGTTACCCTCGCAAAGGGTGGCAGTAACGTATCTTTTATTGTGACTGAATTTCTTCGCAGTGCTGATGATTTGTTTGGCGCGTGTTTTGGTTTCGCTGTGGCATCGTCTTGGCTGCTGTGTGGCATGTTAGCCGTGTTTGCTGTGGGGCGCTTGGCTGGGCTGAAGCGTAGAGCGAATCAAAGGAGGAGAGGCGTGTGTCTTTGTTCAAACATTAGGATTATCGCCGTTGCCGTGGATTTTGGTGTATTGGTGTTTTGTCCATTTCCATGTGTGTGGATGCAAAAAGACTGCGTCTTCAATTCAATCTGTTGTACTCAAGGTAGAGATTCGAGTTTTTTGTTCATTTGATTCAGAAAGAATTCCCATCGATGTAACAGATGAAAATAATGGGGCTTCGATTCTATCAGTTGCATCTCTAAGATAGTCATGAAGATTTTTTCATACGATCAGTTCCAAGAGGAATCGTTCAAAAGTAGGCATTAGTTCACTAATATGTGAAGGATGAGAAAAAACTCCGGAGTCGATTCCATCAGTTGTACTTTTATGAGATTCGTGATATTTTCTTTTCGAAAGTCACTCAAGAGGACCGTTCAGCAGTGGACGTTGCTTCAGTCAGTGATGACGAGGCGCTGTACAAAGTCACGGGTGGGTCTGGGAGAGTATCAGCTCGGGGTCGATTTTTATAAGTTAATTTGATCATTCTTCAATCTTCTCCTAGTCCAAGTTAGCATGTAGGGTGGTGGCAACGTCCCCTGATGAACCTAAGTAAACAAAATAAACTCTTAAGAGACCATTAATTTTATCTCCATGAAACGTCTTTACGATTATTTGGAGAAGCCTCTCTTTCTCCACGCTCGGGTTGACCACTAGCCTCGGGTGTGTTGTCTCGTGGAATTTTCATTTCGCTTCTGTGGTCACTAAATAGTCGGGTTCTGTTTGTGAGTCAGCTAGAAGCAATCCACACACACACTTTCAATATATTATCTGGGGAGATATCTCTCTCTTCTCTTTCGTTGATGACTAACCCTGGCTTGTGTTATCCAGTGGAGTGTTTAGTTCATTTATGTGGATATTATAAATATTTGTGAGCCCGCCAGACGCAGTCCACACGCCCTTGTCTCCTTCTTAGTCCCGCTTTCCCTTTGGCTGAAGCTCTGGGGACAGGTGAGCTTGAAAACTTAGCCCAGATGAAACAGGTGAACAGAAAAAGGTTGACAGTTAAAACGAGACTATGGTCAATCAGGGATATAAAAAAAGGAAAAGGTTTGTGTTATGTTTTTAGATCTGTTCTCACCATCCCTAACTTTCTTTTACTTGCTTCCTAAAGTAGCAGGTGTGTTTTGGCCTACCTTTGTGTGTTAGGCTATTTGTGTGTTTATAATATGTCGACTGAAAGTACGTGTATGTAGTCCTGCATCACCTCCCTCATTTAGTGTTGTGCTCCCGCCAAACACGTGCAAGTCATGGCTGCTTCTGCATGTTAGCAATAAACACTTAGCTTTTTTATTTAGCACCCGAGATGAAGTGTTGCCTAGCATAGTCTCAGCTGGTTATTCTGTACCTCAGCGAGCTTTTCCACAGGACTTGTTGTCGTTACCTGCAGAGTAGCATTTAGTCGATAATGAGGAAGATCTGACAATGGAACATTTTTCCTTCTTCCCTCCCTTCACTTTTTTTGACAGGACATGCGTAGTTTTATGGAATATGTGTAAAATTTGAGAGCACAGTGATGACCTAGTGTACACACGCTCACGTTTCATTATTTAGTTAAACTCGCCAAAAAGAAGTACATGTACCGTTAATCCGGAACATTAGCACAGTTTTATTATTTTTGCCACTGACGCAGACTGAGCATCGCATGGAGCTCTGTGCCTGGCCGTCACTGAGTTGCTTGTTCGTACCTTCTCCTGAGTGATTGGCTTTAGAGCGTTGACGTAGGTGTTGTGGGCAACAAGTTCATCACTTCGAGTCCCCCCAAACACTAGCTGACCGCGTGACCCACACTTAGGAGTAAGCAATACATGTTGTTGACTTGCCTGCCACCCGCTGCGTGGACGACCCTCGCGTCGCCGCCAGCCCCAGAACACTCAGTAATGTAGCTTCGGTCCAGCAGTAGTTTGTTTGGTTTCCTCGAGATAAGAAGTAGCGGTGCTGACATTGCGAATGAAGCTTACCTCCTGCATATATATATATATATATATATATATATATATATATATGTATATATATATATATATATATATATATATATATATATATATATATATATAAATATATATATATATATATATATATATATATATATATATATATATATATATATATATATATACATATATAAATGTATACATATATATATATATATATATATATATATATATATATATATATATATATATATATATATATATATATATATATATATATATATATATATATATATATATATATATATATATATATACATATACACACACACACACACACACACACACACACACACACACACACACACACACACACACACACACACACGGCCCGGTAGCTCAGGGGTAGAGCGTCTGGCTCACAACCAGAAGGACCGGGGTTAGATTCCCCGGCCGGGTGAAGATAAGCTGGGTTTACCTTCTTTCACGTGTAGCCCCTGTTCACCTAGCAGTGAGTAGGTGCGCGACGTCAGGCAAGGAGTTGTGACCTCGTTGTCGCGGTGTGTTGTGTGTGAGTGGTCTCAGTCCTACCCAAAGATCGGTACTACGAGCTCTGTGCTCTTCCGTAGGGGAACGGCTGGCTGTCTCGAGAGACCCGCAGCAGACCAAGAGGTGAATTACACACACACACACACACACACACACACACACACACACACACACACACACACACACATATATATATATATATATATATATATATATATATATATATATATATATATATATATATATATATATATATATATATATATATATATATATATATATATATATAAAGACGCAGGCCAGAATACTGCCGTACACGAGCAAGCGCTGCTCGTCTGTCCCTTGTAGTTGTACAGAGGATTAGTGAGTAGTTGTTTAGCTGTTTTATAAACTAAATGCTACATCAGTGGTGCTATAAACACTTGCATGAATCCACGTAGGTAGAGTAAATACTTTGAGACAATAAAAAAAAAACTTTTGATCAGCCGGACACAGCAGCAGCATCTCGTAGGGACACGCTGGACGAGACAGACTAACTAGGACACTGAACGTGACGCCGGTACACTTCCCCCGCGGGACTGTTGCCGAGACCCTCGCGCCCGGCGAGAGGCACCGAGGCCACGCTCGGCTGAGGGCGACTGGAGGCAGCTGCTTAGGTGTGGGGAAGGAGAGTCGGGGATTGTCAGTAGGCTGCGGCGCGTTCTGCCACACAGGGACGCGCACCATGCCGTCAGCTGATTCTCAGACAGTAAAATTGGTACGGGCGTCACAGTGACCACCAGTAGCATTTAATTTTTAATGGGATAGTGTCGAATTTTTACTAGTCTCTCTCTCTCTCTCTCTCTCTCTCTCTCTCTCTCTCTCTCTCTCTCTCTCTCTCTCTCTCTCTCTCTCTCTCTCTCTCTCTCTCTCTCTCTCTCTCTGACACACACACACACACACACACACACACACACACACACACATACTTTGCCCTTTCGTAATATAGTGGTTAGCAAGCCTAGCTACGAATTCAAGGGCCCGGGTTCGAATCCCGGACTGGGCAGTCGGCGCACAGCTCACCCAGCTGTTCATCCTCCCTTTCGGGCTGGTCCATAAATGGGTACCTGGGGAAACCTGGTGAACGTAAACTGTGGTAACTCAGATGTCACACCTGCCCTGTGTCTCGGTTTAATGGGTTCTTCCCCACCACAGGGTCAAGGACCAAAGAGACAGAGATAAACACCGAGGCCACGCGCAGCTGTAGCGTATGCCCTCTTCTTACCCCATTTTTTCCACTTTCTCGCTTCATACCTTCCCTTCTTATAGTTTCTTTTTTACTTAATGGCATTAGGATCTTATCATTTCCAGTTGAATAAAGGGGAATAAACAGGATCGAGTCGTCCTCAAAACAAGCAGCTGAACAGTGTCCCAGAACGGCAGGGGTGATTACAATTAGGCTTCAGATTAAGCTCGCGCGCTTGTGTGATTACATTGTGTTCCATGCAGCATGCTTCGTATTTTATATATATATATATATATATATATATATATATATATATATATATATATATATATATATATATATATATATATATATTCATTATCATTAACTTATCTAAATACCGTAATACCTTGAAAAGGAAATGTTCAGGGAGAAAAATAATGACTAGTCTTGCTTGGGGTTGGGATGGCAGGCACCTCCCTCCTCCTTTGATGTATTTTTGAACAATATAATTATTCATTCAATCAACTCGCAGGGGAAAAAAATCAGGGAGTGACTGGCTGAGCGTTGAGGGACTAGTCTTCCGATCATGGGTACTTTAAAGAACGTATTGTTCCTCTTAGTATGATTGCAATAGCAACAGCGGCGGCGTTAGATACAGTACCATCCCTGACCCTCTGGTATGATCCTTAAAACTCGCTAGTACAACACAATACAAAACTACAAACGAAGTTTCACACTGAGGCTCAAATTGCCATTACAAAAGTCTTGAACTAAGTTAGATAAAAAAAGAAAAAAAACGTTTCACAACGAGACTGTCGAAATGTAAATTATATTTGTAACTATAACTTGCTTAAACAATAGAACACGAACCAAAAATTACACTGAGAGACTGGCGAAATGATCAAATTCATTATACAACGTTTGAACTCACTAAAATGGCAGAATGCAAATCAAATCTCACACCGAGAAACTGACTGAGACATAATTTGCAATGATGTCATGTTTGAAAGGGAAGGTAAACATATCAGCGTTCAGGATGTATTGTACCCTACGTATCGGTGCCGGGTGTTGCCTCATGTGAATGTTTGTGTGTCATGACGTACTAGCTAAGGTATGTTCGCCAGTCCGTATGCACCCTTCCATTAGTACTCAAGAAAGAAAAACTACCTCGGAAAATTATTGAGCTTCAGTATAAAGATCAAATGCTTTCAAACGTAAGATTAGTTATGATACTTTATTTTAGCAAATTTTCAATTTTATAAGTCTCTCCAATTTTCCCGGGAAGTTTTCTTTGTCCCGACACGAGTACTTGATTGGATCGGTGCACCAGCTGTCCAACATACGCCACACTCCTACCACTCCTGCGGCGTTTTGGTGCTTCAACACTGGTGTGCTTTAAGTCTGTATAACTAGAAATAATGATACTGATAACGATACGCTTTAAGTCTTAACAGTAAAGAATGTAATATAAGTAGAGTAAGAAACTGAGGCGGAGAATACATCTGACAGTGATGTCGAAATGAACTGTCCATCCTATCGATCTGTGTGTGTGAGTGCGCGCGTGTGTGAATGTGTGTGCATATATAAATGTGTGTGCGTGTGCGTGTGTGCGTGTGTGTGCAGAGACCAGGATGTGTCACAGTAGCTGACTTTGCTTGGCTACCCAGCACGTGCTAGCTTAATTATCACCCTATTGCTAACTCTTATCTAAATAATGGCTTTAGTTTACGGCGACACGAGACCTCGAACAGGACATTAAAATGTTTAGACATCCACTGAGCAAAACAAAATGGCTACAGAAACAGAAAATATGTTCATGCAGTTTCAGGCAGGGTAAAAGTTGCTTGGGTTGTGAGTAGGATAAGCCGCTCCAACATTCCAAAGTTCATCAGATTTACATCAGAAGTAGATACATCAACAGATACATACAAAGAAGGGAAAGGGATTGTTTGCTTATTTTGTTTTTTGTATTATCTGTTATTCAATGACTGTGCTTAGGATCACAATTTAAGGTCATTTGTGAGTGTGTAGGTTATTTTGAACGTAGTTGTTAATAGTTTCGGTGTACACTTTCCAGGAAGGGTTTTGTGGGTGTAATGGGAAGGTTTGAAACACGAACATTACCTGTCTCTTGAGGGGTGTAGAAAGGGATCAAACTTGATCTTTTAAAACTTTAACCGCGTATGAAAATTGTTAGTGCACAGTAGGACAAAAGTTATGCAAAACATCTCTGTTACGTCATGTCAAGTTTTGTTTCTAATCCAGTACTGAATGGAAATTTTATTTTGTTTAGCAGAAACAATTAGCTTTACCCAAAACACTATTACCATAGTCCAGCTTCAGATCTGTTTGACTCGGGCTGATTATCTCTAGAGGTTTGGACATATCTATGTTCTCCTTTGATAGTTTTCTTAAACCCACGAATGTAGTTATTTTTATTATGTTCCATGTCACATTTTGTTATTCTGTTTGCATCTCAACCTAAGTGCGAGGTGTGTGCATGAGACGAAGCCTTCTCCTGGAAAGTTACCCCAACACAGTAGGTCCACAACGCCCTCGGCCAACAGGCTCTGGCTAAAGCCCTCTCTCTTGTTGCTTCCTTTCACTTGCCGTCTGATGTTGGTTGTCGAGAGAACCCGAAACAAGCGAGCCGATGTGACCCCCAATGGCCCCATGATTCACCTCTGCTTCGCTAAATTAGGTAATTTTTGTCCAAGACTTCCCACCAAGAAGCCGACATTGTGGGGCAGCCAGCACAGCTGATACTGTTGTTGTTACTAGGGTTTGTTTGCTTCTGTCATCATGGCTATCCATATTGTTAACCTCAAAGATGAAGTAGTTGTATATTAACTCTATATTTTCATACATCGAATTGAAACTTGTGAAATCAGCTGGCGTCAAAGCCTCGGCCTGGCGCGGCTTTCTCCACAAGAAAGATGTTCCACAAAAATACTTTTCCATGACCATGTGCTCAGGGTAACAAGCCTCTGATGTTGAGCTAATTTGCTGAAGGGTGCAGAACTGCCGTGAGACTTCTCCCATTTTCATAATCCTCATGTGAAATTCTTATTTATTTCATAGTTTCTGGCTTTGTTTAGAAATATCAGTTTGTAGCCCCAACATGTCGGCAAACCCTTGGATTCCTTTGCCTGTGATCCATACTTTACTGTCTTGTCTGTAGTTCAGCATGTGAATGGTTGGTGTGTCACGAACGAGGCCACAGCCCAAGATAGGGGCCACAGAAAGGCTTGTGCCAGTGCCTGTCGCCATCACAAGCTTGAGGTTGTAGTTCTTATAAACAGTAAGATAACTACCACCACACGTCTCAGCCCCATCAGACTTAATCCTCGCGTTGTGTTGCAGGTACAGAAAACAACGTCCCCGATTCAAGAGGGGGACAGACGACCAGTCCATTACCAAAGCCCTGGAGCCAAGGGACAGCCGTCAGGAGCCACAGGAGTGCAACAGAAGGGCGGAAGCCACGTGCGTTTCGTTACTGACCCGCGGTCGTCCAGCATCGAGAAGCAGAAGGTGGAGCCAGAGAGCTCAGAGTCCGAGACGGAGAACACTACAAACGACGAGGAAGCACACACAACCGAGAAATTCCTCCTGCTCATAGACCAGCTTTCCGTCGACACGAAGAAGCACCTCTCCATCAAGGACATTGGGGTCATCCTCGATCGACTATCTTCCAAAATAGTTGACGTAGAGAAATTAGATCGTGAAATAGAAGAGGAAGATTGTTTCAACTGGACAATCAAAGCTACAATCCGCGGTGATACACTTAGAGAACTTGGAGTAGTCTACAATGGCCACTACTACTCCATTAGTGAACATCCGGGCTACGGCCAGAAGAAAGAGGAGGAGGAGGAGGAGGAGGACCCAGCAGACGATAAGGAAGTAGAAAAAGAGCCCGTCTGAATATTTGCACTGTGTTTATTGGACAAACTTATTTTTGGTTCGTTGTCAATAAGGCCAAGGTTTAGAGTGACGCTTTCGACAAACAGTTTCAGTTTTTTGTCGAAAAGTTATATGCTGTTGGCTAATACAGGGTGTGCGTGCTACAGTGAAGAATGTCAGGAGCGTTAGACTAGTGTTGAGTGACTGAGTGCAACTTTTTTCAAGAGTTCCCCCTTACACTTGCAACAAAGCGACTCGTCATCCCCGATAGCAGCACGGCCCCACCACCGCCCTTGTTTCTAGTGTACATAGGCAGGAGGAGGCACTGCGACCACCGATGCCGCGTGAGAGGCACTGGTCGACTCCCAAATGTCCCGCCAGGTAGGTGACGCTGGCTCAGGTATTGTTCAAGAACACTTAGTGAATAAGCTCCTCCCCGACACATCCTGCAAGCATTCTAATGTATTACGCCCCTAAACGAGGGCTTGTCATATACACAATAAGGTTGAATGACATGAATAAATTGAAGGGAGAGGGAACTTATTCTCAAGACTGGTAAAGAACCACTATGATTTATGTCTAAAAAAAACTTGCAGAAACTCGTGTTTAAAATTCAAAAGAAAGTTATATTCATGTTAAAACATCAAAAGATATGAATACATATTATTGACGTTTTACGAAGTATCCTCTCCATCTTGTTTCAGAGCCTATCACGCTTGTATTTAGAAGACAATCGTCGAGCTACCCTGCAGGCAGGCTTTAGCGTAGCTTCTGACCATCGCACGTCACTTGTTACATGGACACAGATGCGAAGAGTTCGAGTCAACTCCCCAGCGCAGCAACCCATCACCCACCGGGAGTCTTCGCTGGCGGCGTGGTGGTCGAGCAGGGCCGAAAGGTGTCTGCTGGAGGCACCGAGAAGGCTGAGCGAGGCGCGCGAGGGCAGGACAAGGGAGGAACGTGTCTTGGAGGTGATGTCTGGCCCGGCAGCCCCTACTACCTACCTACACGCCATACCAGAGACTGGGCATCGTGGAGTGTTGCAAATAACACATGTGGCACTGATATATCTATCCTACTATGGATTACAAACTCACCGAAGCTGGGGATGTTTCTAGAACTTGAGTTTATACAAGCACATAAGAAAACAAAGTAAAACTATATTTTAATCCCGTAAATTTAACGTGAATAAATGATGTACACGTGTGCCAAGTTGACACAAAGTACAGTGTGGGTGTTGGAATACTACAGAAGGATATGCTCAAAACCAGTGTGTAAAGAAGCCCCGTTGCAATGAATTTATTAGAAGTTCTCGATAACACTACTATTATTATACGAGTACGTTATCGAAACAGCAGTGACGTTTTAGCTCTTTGAAGAGTGACATGTACTTTTTATACCACTTGATGGCCCCAAGACGAGGCAGCCGGGAGGCGAACAGCGCCGTCGGGAAGCAGCCCCGCTCTCCTCAAGCCACGAGTCTTAAAGCCTCCACGCCCACCCGTCACCCTGTCACCCCGATTTTCCTTGTTGTGAATAAGAAAAAAACATTAGAAACTGTTGGAGGGTTTAAGCAAGCGACTCGGGCTTGCGATGGAGGGCAGGCAAGTGCAAGCAAGTGTGTGCGTGCGAGTGTGCGTCACCTAAGTGAGGAACGAGACGTGCCATTTGGTCTGACGGAGAGGAGGGGCGTCTCGGTGCCCATCGCAAGCGCTGTGCCTTCCAATCATGTACACTGAAAGCAATTTTGTTTCCTTAGATGAGGAACTGCGCTTGGACAAACGTCAATGTCTGTCGGTATGCCCGCCGTGCATAATTTTTTTGGTGCAAGTTTTGTGCATCTGTGGAGAGATTAGGGATGTGGGCCTTTGACGAGACTGTCCAAAGGAAGGCTGCTCAGTCTCCCCCCGAATCTTGTGGACAATTTGAATTACGGACATTTACCGAGTGTTACAGTAAATAAGTGACACCTCGAACTGAGTTATATATATATATATATATATATATATATATATATATATATATATATATATATATATATATATATATATATATATATATATATATATATATATATATATATATATATATATATATATATATATATATATATATATATATATATATATATATATATATATATATATATATATATATATATATATATATATATATATATATATATATATATATATATATATATATATATATATATATATATATATATATATATATATATATATATATATATATATATATATATATATATATATATATATATATATATATATATATATATATATATATATATATATATATATATATATATATATATATATATATATATATATATATATATATATATATATATATATATATATATAAATATATATATATATATATATATATATATATTTATATATATAGCTGAATTTGCAGACTTGGGGGCAATGCAATACTGTTATTGGTACTTCGTTTATATCGAATAGGGCTCACAACAGAATGACCGTTGGTAAATTCCAAACAATAATTAATAATCATTGAGTGGTTCTCTGAAATAAATGTATTTTCTTGGTATGTCATTGATTTGTATAATGTGTTTTGATCAACTTATTTGTCGAAAGGTTTGCTTCATGTATATATATATATATATATATATATATATATATATATATATATATATATATATATATATATATATATATATATATATATATATATATATATATATATATATATATATATATATATATATATATATATATATATATATATATATATATATATATATATATATATATATATATATATATATATATGCACACACACACACACACACACACACACACACACACACACACACACACACACACACACACACACACACACACACACACACACACACACACACACACACACACACACACACACACACACACACACACACACACACACACACACACACACACACACACACACACACACACACACACACACACACACACACACACACACACAGAGGCAATTAAAGGCTCCCCATAAGACCAAAAGTTGGCTTGTCATCTGAAGAAGCAATCCGTTGAATCCTACAGGAACGCTCACACACAGCGGCACTTAGAATTGTTAGGACTTAATTTGTAGCCACTCATTTGCTGAAAAGAATCAATTTGACAAAAAGAAATAGAAAATGAGATGATAACTTGGACTTTGGCAGACCCTTGAGTAGTGAACGTACTGGCAATACTTGATTATGGTCACTTTGGAGTTTATTTATTTGTTTGGAGGAGCTGCGGTGTTACTCTATTTATTGTTAATACATCTCGTCGCCAAGGAAAAAATGCACAGTGGTCTTGATCAAAGATAATATATCAAATATAGTATGAATAATTTAGGGAAAATTGTAGGATCTTTAGAATTGTTAGGACGGTATTTTAAGATATCATTTCCATATTTGTATGTCGAAGTAACTTGCAAGCATTTGGTTTGCCGTCTGCTTTCAATAATGAAGAGCAACCCTGTTGTTCTGTACTCCAATAATCGCTTTTGTTACCTGGCAAAACAAATGTTAGCAGGAGTTTATTAGGATGGTTAAAGTCTGGTTATCAATATATAAACACAAATACAATAGTGTCAATATTTATTGTTGGTAATATTACGCCATTTTAACAACGCACAGCAGATATTCATATGGTCCGGTTTGTGTCGAAACTTTTAATTCCTGGCTACTTTTCCGTCACCTCCAGTTTTTCTCCCTTTGAAAAGATGTTGTGACTTAGGTTTAGAAATGTCTTTACTATGTTCCCAATTTCACAGTAATATTGCAATGCCTATTATATTATTTAATGTTTAATGACGTGGTTGTTCAGCTTAGTAATCTAGCTCTGACGATCAAGTAGAGAAGCCCTCGCTCGAGCAAAGACAGTTTCCATGTCTCTCCATTAATACGGGTCAAAAACGCACAATATCACACACACGCTACCTTGCGTTTAGTTTAGCTTCTCGTGTTGCGTTCTCGGGAGGAGAAGGAGAAGGTGTTGATAGGATGGTGATGGTGGTGTTGATGGTGATGATGATGATGCCGGAGGAGAAGGAGCGTCTCGCCTTGTACTGCCCTTCTTGCCACGTTGATGGTGATGGCCCTCAACTCTCCACCACGACTGAGATAACTTTCCCACGCTTGGCCGCCCAGTCCTAGAAGTGTTACCTTTAACAGGCTAGGCCGGCCTTCAGATAGTAACTAATTGGACTTTGAGTGAGGCGAGGCCGCGCCCCCCCCTCCCCCCAAGGAGGAGGAGGAGGTAGGTGTAGGACTGTAGGTGGTCGAAAGGTTAGAGAGTGTGGGTTGTGAGGGGCTGCGACCGAGGCCTCACTTGCTCGCTCACTCCCCCATCGTCACGCGTCACTGGTGCTCATGAACTGCTCTTTGTACGGAGGGAGAAACTGACTCTTCTCGAGGCAAATGTGGCTTTGTTTTTGGACTAGTTAGGATGAATGCGCTGTATTCGCTCTCCCTTTTAGACAAAATGCTGCGCGGCCGGCACCTGTCAGCCTCGATGTGTCAGCTTGTTTTGACTGGAAGACTTTGGCTTTGTACACGAGTTGTTTGAGGCTGGTGGCTGCCGGCTCTGGCGAGACACCTGCGTCACACACTTTTGGTGCCATGGTGCGGCTGCTACAAGCTTTGTTCTCCATTGAAGTTGTTCTCGATCATTTACGGAATGAAGCGTTTACTGTTATTTTTAGCCCATTTCACTGTGTTCCGCCAAAAAAGTCGGTGTACATGGTCTAGGCTTTGTCATCTCCCTTGGTTAGTATGTGTGCTTATGCATGAGTAAATGAAGTAACCTTCTCTTCATTGGACAGTTATTCATAGTTTTGAATATAATTAATCAAAGACGATCTTTAGGGTGGACACTTCATTTGACATCTTTGTAAGCAGCGTTCAGGGGCTGGTGTGCTGCCCCGTCGAGAGAAATGTTGTATAGTTGTTGTTGGAGTGATAATCATCTTGGAATTTGGTTTGAAACTGTATAATTTTTGTAGAATAACTAGTGGTCACAACCTTTTCTGTGATTGTACATGCAACTCCAGGTCCACAACAGTTTAATGACCTTATTATGTGGTCTCTAGCAGTTAATGCGTTTGTAATTTGCTTACAAATGCAGTTTTTCCAACCGCCACAAACAACAATAATCAGTACATCACAACCACCAACATGTGACCATAGAATAATAATAATTATAATGATAATTATAAATACTACTAATACTAACAGTAATAATAAAAAAGGACTACCAGTCTCAGCAGAATACAAGATATTTCCACATGGTAAAGTGACCATTACGTACTACTAGACTAAAGGCTATTATTGTGCTACAACACGCTCACACTGCCAGGGCGGGCCTTGGGGACGTGGGTGGTTTCTGAACGCCGTGCCCCATCCCCCCCCAAGTCCCACCACCCTCTGACACGGGTCACATCCTGCGTGTCCACTTGATATGGAAGTAAAGAGGTCAGACATCACAACCAGTCTTTATTTACACCCTCTCTCTCGTCTCGTCTCGGTGAGTGTTTGTCCCCAAGTCTGCTGACGCATTGTCATCACCAACATCAGCAGCAGCAGCCATTATTATTGCCCTGCAGGACAAAGGCCTTTCCCAACGTTCTCTACTTCTCCCTCTCTGATAGTGTTTGTTTGCCCAGACGTCTACAGTTCCTGGGTTTGATTTGTCACAGATTCTTCGTTGACCATCTTTTTTTCAGTTCCACACATAATATATAACCTCCCCAAGTTCACTTCTTTTAAATTCTGAAACAATTAGTAAACAGAAGTGTCATACCCTTCCTGTTAGTTACCTTTCATCACCTGTTATTTGCTTTCTAGTGATCATACAAGGACTCTATCCACTGAATTCAGGGCAAGTAAAGTCTATTAGGTTCAGGTCAGTGCGAGGTTTGTGCTGCAGTCCATCAGACAATCCAATATCTTTTGCTAGGGTTAATGGCGAGCAGTGCCACTTCTGAAGTTTAAGTAGATCAGTTTTAGGGCGTTTTTTTATTTCTTTCTGTGACAGCTTCGTTTAGTGTCTTGATCCTACGTGCCCCTCACCTGGTTACTCACCTTCTCATCAACAGGTAGGTAGTCGCGGAAACAAGACCAGCAGGATACCAGACACGCCAGAACTTGCTGGTGTAAAAAAAAAAAAGATAGTATATATAAGAATGAGGCCCCGTATCAAAATGCTAAACTTACCAGTCATTCGCAACTTTCAGGTGTCAAAGAATCACTCAAACTACCGGTAAAATTATATCATATAGCTATTCCAGCGGACAAAATTCTAAATGGGGAAAGATCTGTTACATTTTTCTTATCAACTGGGCATAAAATTGTGAGGAAAACGATAAGGGGGAATCACTATTAGGACAGTTGGTTGATACAGCTTCCGAGGAAAAGCAAAAGACTGAGCGGCACTTCGACTCCTCCTCAGCTCGATATTCTCAAACCTTTCGGCGCCCAAGTACACATATTTGACAAGGCTTCCGTAGGTGTTTGGGGCATTTCTAGGGGTAGCTTAGTAGCCCTAGGGGTAGTGTGATCCTTCTTCTGTACCATAAATGTGAAAAAAACTCATGAGAACCAAATTAATCCCATTGTCGGCCTTTGGAAATAGGTGACATGAAAGGTGGAAGCGTCTGAGAACACCAACCCGGGTGACGCTGGCGCAGCTGAGAGCGGAGGGAAATCTAAAATTGTTGCGTTTTTATTACCTATGATCATTAATTTAGATTAGACACTTTCATTCATAATAAGACACAATCAAGTGATGTGAATACTTATGGAATGTGTAACAATCAGTGGTAGAGTAGGTCCCCAAGCTTGTTGTAGGTGGGATTTGTCCGCCACTTTTTACTAATGTATTATATGTATACAAAGGGTTTTGTGAAGATTTGGAAGAAAATAGACCAAAATTAAGGCGCCGAAGTTATACTGGACCTTTACCGTTTTCGGTGTTCACTGCCATCTGCTGGCTATGTTTGAAATTATTCATATAGATACTATCCGTGGTGTGCCCCGCGGCCAGACTGTGTATCTGCTGCCCTCGGGAAGTTTTGACTTGTGGTGTCGCACGACCGGACTCTTGAGTTTGTTCTGAGGTTCTGTTGCCTTTAAAAACCTGCAGGGGCGCATTACCTGAAATAGGTCTGTATTCCTTAATGACATACGATATCGATCCTGGGTCGGTCACTTTTCAGATCGGTCAAAATATTTCACCACACCGTACCTTTTATTTATGAGGGATTTTCAGTTAAACATGAATGTATAATACTATGGCCAGTTCGCCATATTACTGAACCATCTATTATGAAGTATTAAATGTAAGAAAATTTACCTTGATTTTTTTTCCATAACAGATATATGGGTTAACTGCTATAATTACTGGAAAAGAGTTATAAAAAATCTTCGATTCCATAACAATAATAGCCTACATAGGCATTTTAGGATCTACAGAGTTCTACAGATTTTTTTGGGTATTCAGCTCTTTGGTGGTAACGCTGCATGGTGGCAACACTGTCCCTGGGCGGCGTGCGTGTTTGTTGACGTCCAGCGCCGCCCCCAGCGTGTGCCCCGGGCCCAAAGTCTTTGCCCCGGGCCAGTCAAGGTGTCTACTGGTGTGACCCTGTCCAGATTGTTGGCCGCGTGATGGCCGCTGCAGCCCGGGTGGCCCGTGGCCCCTCCCTGGCCCCCAGCAGCAGCACCGTGTACATCTCCAACCTGCCCTTCACCCTCACCAACACCGACTTGCACAAGGTGTTCGACAAGTTCGGGAAGGTCGTCAGGTGAGGCGAGGAGCTTTTCACACTGTGGGTCTATTTTGCACACTGGGTCTGTGTAGCGCATTGACTGATCACCTGCTGAGACGAGGCCCATCAGGTGAAGAGGCTTTTACTACTTTTTTTATGTGTTCCATAGCACCTGTAGGCTCCTTTTTTATGAGCTGCCCATAGCACTTGTAGGCTCAGGTTAGGGTAGGTTTGTTGAGTTTGAATGTTTACACTAAATACCTGTGATAAGCTTTGTGCTGTGCCATTGTTGTCACTGGTGGCCAATTAGGCGAAAGTAATAATACATATATTCCATGAAGCATCGCTATTTACGAGACCAATTCTGTGCTGCTCTTGTGTGCTGGCATACCCTGGCAAGGGCTGGTGTCTTTATCAAGTAGTACCATAGGCATACTAACTAACCTCACGCTTTGGACTTGGGTAATACTGCAGGTAAGCACACACTGACAGATATCTTGTCAGGACATAACTCGGATAGCTGCAGGCCTAAACAGCATCGGTAATATCAATACATGGTGGAAGGAAATTGCCTCGTCTGATGGCTGTATTGTTACATTAACCCATGACATGATGAAAATCAAAATATGAAATAAAGACTGCAGTGGAATTGTTTGAACAATAAAACCATAGTTTTCTGTATACTTGGTTTACATCAATTTATTGTTCAAACAATTCCACTGCAGTTGTACACTGCAGCTGATGAGTCCTCAGCTGTTCTGCCAGGCCACACAAGGAAGGGACCCCAAAAGTAAACACAGTTTATAAGGAGCGCTAATATAAAGGGACTTCTAACGGTTTCAGGGGCCGTGTTCCCGTTTTTCGCAAATAAAGCTTTAAGAAAGCATCGGACAAGGATGTTATTTTGGCAGTGGATGTTTGAGACCCCGACCTAATGGGCAAAAATATGATTTGGTGTCACATGTGGATAATGAAGCACTTATAAGAGTAAATTTAGGGTAAACTTGGCTGAAAGTTAAAGGCACTGTGAGCGATGCTAGCCCCGCCAACGACAAAGGTGTTGTTGGGTAGTTGGGTGGGGATGATTGTGTGAGGAAGGAAAGGTTGGGTATGGGGGAGGTTGGTGAACCAACAAGGGATGAAACCAGAAACTACTGCTCGCTTACATACATGCAGCATGTACTACCAATAGTCACATTTTCCATGTAAAGGATAAATAATTTCCTTCAAGTAAAACTGTTTCTCCCCAACTGATAGTCCATATAAGGAACATCCATATTTACAGTAGACTAAATATTGCTACGGTGTGTGTGTGTGTGTGAAGCAGTAAGACATAATTGCTGGTTGGATGGATGATTACTCATACGTCAGAGCTAAACGTCACATTGACGTCACGAGAAGATGAGCGGGGCGGGGCTAGCCTCGCTCACAGTGCCTTTAACTTTCAGCCAAGTTTGCCCTAAATTTACTCTTATAAGTGCTTCATTATCCACATGTGACACCAAATCATATTTTTGCCCATTAGGTCGGGGTCTCAAACATCCACTGCCAAAATAACATCCTTGTCCGACGCTTTGTTAAAGTTTTATTTGCGAAAAACAGGGCCAATATCCTGCACCACATACTGCCGCTGCATCGCGCTCCCCGGAGTTAGGGGCGCTGTTATGATGACTCAGAACATCACTGGCCGCCTTAGCATACACAGACTGTACGTATGTACAATTCACAGTCCACAGACGCCAGTGTCACCATGCAACATGGACAGCATGCATCTAATATCTACTGTGCTAGAACCTAAGTAATACTTATTCTGAGTTATTACCTAATGGGAATAGTCACTAGGACTGAAAATCATTAGAATAGTGATCCTGGCAATTATTCAGGCGACGATTACCATTGCAGTTTCCAGGACAGCGCCCCCCCCCCCCCCTTCGGTGATGGCTGCATTCACAATGCCCCCCCTACAATACCTAGTTACGCTATACCTCGCTGCTACGGTAATACACTACCGGTACACAACAGTATCACTTTGCATCTTGCTTCCGACCGCAGCTCGCAGCTCTGAATGACTAGAATCGTGAGTCACTCTTTCCCTTCCCACCAGGGCTGCCAGGTTTGGCATAATTATGCCAATTTGGTATATTCCAGGCCTGGTTGGCGTACTGGAAATTTAGTTTTATGCCTAACCTCATTTGGCATAATTTTTGGTATATTCAGGGGTATTTTTAATATTATTTCATTTATATTCATAATAAGGTGCTGGAAGTCAAAGACGTTGACCAGATTCTATAATATATCTAGTGAATAAAAGATCAGAAAAAAGCATTATACACATCAGATGAGGGTACCGTTCCTCTTGGTACCGTTTCAGGACCTGAAGCTCCTGATCACTGCAGAATGCGTATTGTTCGTGTTCGGTTACTAGTCTGCGGGTCTGTGCGGAAAAGGAGAAAGTGGCCTCCGCTGCCTAACAGTGCCCAGGATTGTACGCTACTTTACGAGGACTTATTCTATCCCAGCTGTGTTATTGTGTCTTACAAGTGGACTTAAGTATCAGAGTGTGCTAGGATCCGTTCCTGACCCGCAGTAAAGGCTATGAGTTGCAAAAACTTGGAAGTATTTGTGGCGTGTTCCTCGGAGGCATCGACGAATATGGCGGAAACGCTGCGGCATCACATTTTAATGTGCTTATAAAGACCCTGAGAAGCCATTTTAACGTGATTTTGGGAGTAAATAAAGCTGTTCATATTGTATTCTCCCCTCACAGTGTGGCATCAAAGAAAGGAAGCCAAAAATCTTTAAAATGTGCTGATAGGAGTCGGTTTCTGAGTCAAAGAACTCCTCTGCGTCCTTGTAATCTACTGCTGCACACATTAGTTACAGGGGCGTCGGTGATGTGATGGTGTGGAATGTGGAGGGAGTTTACAGTGCTTGATTGGAAACAAGATATGAAAGACCAAAATTGTGTTTTAACTAAGCTAGAGTGAGGGAGGCCGCTGTGAGGGACGTGCAAGTTTGGCGCAAAAACGGGTCCTATGTAAGGGGTCTTGGCTTGTAACTCCCAAGAAAAGGCTAAGATAATACGCATTTGAAAGATGTGCAAGTCTTAAGTGTTGAAATAATGCAACGTGTGTGTGTGTCTACCATTCCAGTGCTTGAAGAGTGCCATACAGTGAAGGTGATGTGAGGGTGAGTGGGAGGATAAGATGACGCGCTAAATCCTTCTCTTGTCAGACCTCATAACTCCGAAAATATATAGATGCGCATACGCTGAACTACCATGTAATTTAAATTGATACATACTGTATACTGAACATACTTAATTACAGAAACAGAGCAAATAGTATATAGAAAAGTGAGTATGATTGATGTTTTTTAGGTTTAAACCAGGGGTGTCAAACTCATGGCCCGCGGGATAGTTATATATGGCCCGCGGTATCACGGTAACTTCAATCTTGTCAATGTATTTTCTACCCTTGTTGGCCCCCATGGCGGCACTTCAGAGTATGAATTGGCCCTCCAAGGGTTTTGAGTTTGACACCCCTGGTTTAAACTGCCAACCCTGCTGTACATAATTAAAAATCTTGCATATAGATAAAACCACAATACTGATGAAACTAACAAAGATACACACAAAAGAAAAAAAAAAAGGTTTTATTAGTTGGTTTAAACCATTTGGTTTAAACCGCCAACCCTGCTCAAGCTTCATGTCAAGATGTAGCCATACCGTATTTCATCTCGAGAGACTGAAAGACTTGGGGTAAGCACAAAGGAGTGCATTGGAGAAAACCCAAGGTCTAAGAGTGAATTATCCTTGGGGGAGATGCTGGAACTAATATAAGGGTGTCACATAGAGCTAGAGGTCTCCTGAGGAGAGACAAGGAGATGTACGTAGTCAAAAGTCACATGTAGAACATCATAGGCGGTTGCAATGCCCTGAAAATGCTCCACTCTAAGCTTCTCTCAGGTTAGTGCTCTCAGAACAGCAGATTATTGCTCCATGATAGACATGGATGGGCTGAGTACTTTGAGCAGATTAGCACTTAGTGCACCCTCCGTACAAGCAGCTCCCAACTATTGTGTCACAAATAGTGAGTTTCATCCACTCACTGATGGGTGGATGGGTGGCCACCTTTGTGCATTTTTGGGGAATTCCACAAATGTGTGAACCTGTGAATACGAGATGACAGGTGTACTTCAGAGACATTGAAATTTATATTTATACGTCCCTGCTCTACTCCAGCCCGTGTGGTGTCTTAATTGTTTGTGGAAGAATTAATCAAAATCACTGGTCAACTCTGGAAAAGCTTTCCTTGGGTACACAAGTATTTTTTTCAATTCAGGTATTTCAGATTTTTTACTATTTTGGATAAGGTCTCCCCCAATTAGTCCGATTTATGGAGGGTTTACTGTATATGATAGAAGATATCATTCATCTACATTATCTGTTTGCCACAACTCTAGTAATGTGAAATTTGTTGATGAAAATTTCTCCTTAAAAGGTTATCTCAATTTGTACTGATCATCCACATGTGTGGATGTTCTGTAAGGAGACTGATTACATGTTAAAAAAAAAAAAAAAAAAAAAGATAATACAAAAGTGAAAAAGGAAACAAAATCAAACTCAATATTTTTTTTAAATAGACAGATTTTCTTCATCAATTTACCTGGTCAAGTGAGCATAATTAAACTGAAGTTAGAATTAGAAAAATAAATGCAACTGAATTCAGATTTCAAAGTACAAAATTTTAATTTGTTTTAAATGAACATATTCAATATTTTATTTGTTAGCTTAGCTTTCACAATCATGGAAGTTTGCCAGTAATCAGTGGTGGGCATGGTTCCATTAATCCGCTAACTGCTAATTAGCCAAGCTAATTTTTTCGTTAGCTGATGAGCGTTTTTGCTAACTTTGGAAACAGTAAGCGGACCAATTAGCTTCCGCTAAATGTAGCCCCTCCTCCACTAACTTAAGTCCACTAAAAAAATTCATACAGGTTTGTTTTTTCTTGTCCTTTGTGGGCAGACACTGCACCAGTTGAGCCACATGGTGCAATAATTCCAGGGCTCCAATTTTTGGGTAAATTACACCTTAAAGTATGGTAATTGGACAACTATTATGGAAACTTTTTGGTATTTTAGGGTAATGCATCTTATAGTTCCAACTCTTCGAACTTGGGATTTAATAACAAGAATTCAATATTTTCCACCTGACAAGAAATAAACTTAAAATAATAAAAATAAGTGTCAATTATGGAAAAAGTAAAAAATGTGTAAATTTGCAGGAAATCTTGGGTAAAATATATGGATTTGGGATAAACTGGAGGCATTCTCTTCTTGCTGTTGCTTGTTTTGCTCTTTGTTCAATTCAGCTGTGACGTTGTCACTGTGTAGTCGCGTTCATTATTGTCGCCTTGTTTATTGTTATCGACGTCATGGAAGATGACCCGAGTGAGGACGTTTTTGTTCTGTGTGAGGATGCTGACCCTATTAAGGAGCTGGCAGCAGCTGTGGGTGGGGCGGAGGACACTCAAGCTGACAGTCAGGAGTCCCAGAAGTTCCAGAACCCGTGGCCCCACCTGGAGTACTTTATCCTTGAATCAATAGATATGATGAACGCCTATGTCTTGGACTGGTGGTGCGTCATGTGCCACCCCAAGGCTATACCTCTCTGGAAAGCTTTATGTCTAAGCTACAACATATTGAAATTTCAGGTCACTAGCTTTGTTTTTAAGGGTTTTAGAGCCAAAATACTACACCAAAGCTAAATCCATACAAAATAGTTAGCGGTTAGCGTTAGCTTCCACTAATTTTTTTAGCGGTTTAGTGTAAGCGAAGCTAACTTTTTAGTTAGTGGATTACCGGTTAGCAAAGCTAACTTTTCGGTTAGTGGTGCCCACCACTGCCAGTAACCCTTTTGTAGTAGGCATTAACAAAATATTCTTTTAAATTAAACTTCAATTATTCTATGGTATCTGGCATGAATCCTTGGTAAAACTAATAATATTAACATGTTTCAGTTTAAACTTGAATAATTCTGTGTTATTTGGCATGAATCTTTGGTAAACAAACAATAACTTAGGGACCTAATTCCATTGAAAAGACTTAAATCATTAATTTAAAATTCTGTGCATTTTAATAGCCCCTGTATCTGTTGAACATAAGCAATGAATGGAGGCTGTAACCTATCTCGATCTTTCTTACAATTTCTCATTTTGTCACAACTGAACACACTTCAATATTCATTACCTTGCCTGCTCACGCCAAGTATTATCAGCAACACAATCATGAAGCCATGAATATTTTCAATGAAGTAAAATTTGGTCTATTCATGTACAACTGCTCCATCGTTCCCTTTATCATATTATTCAACAAAATACCCCTTAAGAAAGAAAAAAAGAAAATTTTGCACTCAGTAAATGTTTAGGACCACCTCATTCCCTGCAACCATGTTGGTGTCTCCCATAATCCAGTTTACACAAATTTTATGCTTTTCCAGAGTTACAATCCTTAGGGACAAGGAGTCTCGCAAGAGCCGTGGTGTGGCATTTCTGCTCTATTTGACCCGAGAGGAGGCCCAGGCATGTGTGAAAGCTACCGATGGATGTGTAATATTTGGCCGCACACTCAAGGCCAGCATTGCCAAGGACAACGGCCGAGCCCCAGAGTTTATCAGAAGACGGGAATATCCTGACAAATCCAGGTGCTCAATAGTTTTACTTGTATACTAATATGATTTATAATGTAGTTATATGAAAACATTTAATTTTTTTGATGTTTTAGCATGCTTCCAGTTGCATAAGTAAAAGAATTTACAATTAGAATCTCTACAATGTCTGCAGGTGTTATGAATGTGGGGAGTCAGGCCACCTGAGCTACACTTGTCCGTCTAACTTGCTGGGTGACCGAGAGCCCCCCAAGAAAAAGTCAAAGAAAAGAAAGAAAGAACCGGATCAGCAGACAAAGAAGTCCTCTACATCATGTGACACGGATGAGGAGGCTGATGAGGAAGATTTAAATTTTGATGATGAATCACTAAGTGCAGCCATCAAGTACCAGGTTAGACATCAATACTTTTATTTTTACAGTGGAGGACCAAAAATATATAATTATGAGAGTATTATTGAAAAAAAATCCTTGCCAAAGGGAACTTACAGCTGTGAACAACTAGAATGGGAGATGATGAACCCAGTAATCTGAAATATTGGCCATGATACAGATATTTTGTTCAGTATTCTTGATTTTCACTGCATCTTATGTGTATCTTTATAACATCCCAGTTCATCTTTACTGTTTTCCCATTACAGCATATTGTTTGTCTTTTCAGCAAGAATTACGAGAAGCGGAGTCCTTTCAAGAAAGGATCTATGTCGGGGATACTTCTCAAAGCAAGGAAACGAACCAGAAAGTAAAGATTAAGAAGTCCTCCTACTTCAGTGATGAGGAGGAGCTGAGTGACAACTGAGGTGAGAATATTAGTAAACATGGGCTCTATTACAGGGTATCTGTTACTGTAACTATTGTTCTTAATTTTAATCTATTACATTCTATTACTCTGGTTGTCATCTATTACTATTATTTGATCATGACATGACAAAGTGCATTTTTTGTTGATTTTTGCTATAAGTTGCTGCCTGCCGTGTGTTTGAAGGTACCCTTGAGTGACAAGTGAGATGTGAGTATTATGGTCCATTCACTTAGCTGTATCCTGGCTCCTGGCCAAGTAAGTAAGGACATGATTGGCTATTGTCAGGTGTGGTGTCCTACATTTCCACTGTCCAGCACACTAGCCTGGCTTCAGAAAATATTCTTGTTTCTTTACTTAGCTCACCTGTCACACAAGATGGGTAAATTTTGTTTATCATTTGATTACTGCAGTGATTGTGCAACTGTAGGGTAAAAAAATTCGTATGGTGAAGTCAGAGAATAAGATTAAATATTTATACCACTATTTACTTAATATCAATATTGCAGCAATTGTGGATTTATTTTCAATAACTTGTTTTCATACATAAAAGCCTTGTGAATATGGTGGTACTCTCAGATTTTAGAAGGGTGAGATATATGAGAGTATACAAGAAAGGATTTGTAAAATGTGGTATAAAAATTAAATGCCCTTCTCTTACATCTATTCACCCTGATTACTATACTTTTATTCTATCAAGTTTTGAGAATTGTGTAATAGTTGTACACTCACTTAATTCAATGACATCAACAAAGTTTACCCATCTTGTGTAACAGATTAGTTAAGTAAAGAAATATGAATATTTTCTGAACCTAAGCTAGTGTGTTAGACAGCGGAGATGTCTGACACCCTGCCCGTCAACAGCCAGTCAGCAGCGTCCTTACTTCCTCGGCTAGGAGCTAGGGATCCACTTACTGCAGGGAGGAATCCAGCTTAAGTAAATGTACTTTAGTAAAAATTGGCTCTATTTCAGGGTTTCTATTACAATAACTATTACTTCTATAATTATTCTCTATCTATTATATTCCTATTGCTCAGGCTGTCATCTATTATTATCGTTTGGTCATACATATGCTCCGTGCGTGGATTTTGTCAGTTTGCCACATGCCTGAGGAGGATATATGAATTTACAGTCCCTTAATTAATTGTGTTTTAATGATAATGGTCTATGGTATTCTTCCCATAGGGATGGAGACATCAGATTTTTTTTTGCATTTAAAAAATATTCTTCCCAAAATAGTGGTAACTGTCCCCTAAGAGGTATCTTCAAACATGACAGGCAGCAACTTAAAGCAAAAATGAACAAAACGCTCACCTTGTTAGATAGAATATCTCACACAAATATTATGACTGGGTAGGATAGGCTTAAGGATAGTTTCAAACATAGCATGGAAGTATTGGTAAAAATCTACAAAATTTGAGCCAATTTTCTTTGGATAGATAGTCTCATTAACAAGGATGCATATACAAGTTTGAGTACACAACTAAGATGACAGTCACAGATAGGTTAGGGAGTGCTTACTGAACAATTATGTGGACACCCTGATTTTGGCATTATCAGAAGGGAAAATCATACATTTAGCACTAAGCATAATTTAATTCAATAGTGGCATATTTATATTTATCACAAAAAAATATTTTCTGCTCATTACACAAAAGTCAGTATATACACTTTCTATATTAGATCTACCCTAGAAATTGTGAAAATGAATTAAGTGTTTCTTAGGTCTCAAACTGACTAAAACAATGTGGAAATTGTATCCAAGCACATATGAGCACTCTTGCATTATTAATGTTTGAAGTCTGAACTACTGTAGCTTCTTCTCACAAGGCCAAAATGAAACATACAAAAAATATATTATACCATGTACATTTCAACAAGCTTTAGAAGTTGCAAAATTGATTTCATGATCGAAATCTCAACTGTTTATTGTATAGTTTATAATTCATCTCTTAACACCCTTACATACCTCATTGACCATATCATATCATGTTTTCCTGGTACAGTACTTTGATTTGTAATGTCCACACAGGCCATAACACTTGTATGACATTTGATATGATCAGTTCTTGATTTATCAGGCATGATACTGGACTGCTCAGGCCCCTGCAGCTGTTTGCTAAGCTGCATGATCAATAAATGGGCAAGCACCTTGCCTTGCACTCTTGGCATTGTAATCTGCATTAGTTATTGCAGTCCTGATAGTCCTCTATCCCTCTCTAGATAGGGATGACCAGCCTCCTTTTCTAGTCGAGGAATGGTACTAGATTGCCATACAGTGGTCAAGACTACATGCAACCGATGGATCATGGCCTCACCTCCAGCTTTGAGCAGTTCTGCACTGATGTTACAAATACCAGCTGCCTTTCCACCCCTCAACCTTGCTAGTTTCTATTACCTCACTAAAAGAGGATGGGCATACATCAGTGAGTGGATCAGCATCTGCCATATGCAACCCACTGAGGTTCCATCTTGAGAAACTAAGGGATGAGGGACCAGGCGTGCTCTCAGGAGTATGCAGTTGTGATCACAAATCGGTTTGAAGTGCTTGGTACTTTGGACGATCCTGGGGAGTTGTGGGATACCTTTAAACATGAAACTCTCAGTGCTACTGAGGAGTCAGTTAAGTTAAGTTGCCACAGGGGAGACACTAGAAAATATAGAAGACTAATGCTGCCAGGCTGGCTGGGGATTTGGACCGATGCAGGACTCTTTATCACGAAGGACTAGAACCTCTCTGAGAAGGGGTATGGAGAGGTATGTCAGAGATATCATTGAGGATGTCGAGGGTTGTCTCAATGCAGATGACCTTAGACCTGCCTTCTGAGCTCTGTAGAAGCTCTGCTCCAAACCCACATCTCAGACGAGTACTATCCGAACAACTGATAGCCAGATAATATTAGATGTGGTTGGGTACCAGGCTCATTCGGTCGAGTTTTCAGCTGTACATGGCAGAGCCCCCAAGCAGACAGCTCCCTCTGGCTTGTCTGTCAATGTCGGCTCCTGATCCACCAATAGACAAAACTCAGCACGTAGGTTTTGAAAGCTGGGGGACAAAGCCATGATCCATGGGTTGCATGCAGTGCTGTCTGCTTTGTGGCACTCATGTCATTCCTCCTGACTGGAAAAGGGGGCTGATTGTCCCTATCTGGGAAGGGAAATGGACTGACAGGACTGCAACAGTTACCGTGGTGTTACACTGCTCAGTGTGCCGAGCTAAGTGCATGGTCATCTACTGTTGAAGCAGACCTGAGCAATATGAATTCACGCTTGCTGAGTCAACAGCTGACCAGATTGTAGCAGTTTGCATCATGGCTTCCATCAATTTTCAACACTTGCATTAGCTGGGTATTAGGCAAGTTGTTGATCATAGTCATTGCAGAGCATCTATTGTTGACATCAAGGTCACTGAGCTTGGGCTGGATTTGTCAAATGATTTACAAGACCTCTTGTTGGTAAGTTTTCTGGTAACTCCATCCACTATGAATGTTCCTAATGTTTTGGCTGCTCCAATGGCAATGAAAGAACTGACGGCCTGGCCAGCAGCTCGTTCATCGCCACGAGAGCCACCTAAAGATCAAGAGCATTTGTAGTGAATAGAGTTACCAGAAGGCTTACTAACAGGAAGTCTCATCAATGGTTTGATCTGGCCTCTTGGTTTTGCTGATGATGCTGTACTTCTCATGAAATCACTGAAGGTTCTGGTAATGGCTGGCGAAGTGCTGCATAAGGAGGCAAAGCCACTGAGACAAAGTTTCTTGGACTGAAACCAAGGGCCAGTTCTTAGGATGTTTACTAAATGACACAGTTCAGTCTGTTCATGCATGTGGAGAGGGCATGCATTAAGGACACTGAGGTCATCAAAAGTTCCACATACCTTGGTATCATAGTGCATAATGATGGTTGGTCTTTCCATAAAGTCATTCAATGGATTGGCCTGCCCATGGTGTTAGAGACTCATTCAACATAGGTATAAGGAATTAGCAATATCTATGCAGGCAAAGATTCAAATCTTTAAATCAATAGTGATCTCTGTCTTACTCTTTGGGTAGTAAGACAGGCAGACACGAACAGAGTAGTGACTTCAATAGGCATGGCAATGCCTTTGGTATCAAGTGCCTTCACAGGGTCATGGGGTATTGCTGGAACGACTTTGTGTCGAACCAGCAACTACTTTTTAAACTGAATGGAGGCCTGTTACCAGCCAAGGCCATAAACACCAACTCCAGCTAAATGGGGATGTGGCATGCTTCCTGGATGTCAGTTGTTCTTATAGGGTTGTTTTTGTACAAGACAACCCTGAGTGGAGGAGACCAAGGGGATTGTACAACTATAACATAGTTTTCAAAACTACACAGGGTTAAAAATTAAGTAATACAGTGAGTAGAAGTCAAAATAACATTTTATATTTATACCACTTTCTACCTATCAGTGTTGGCAACAATTATGAAATCAATTTTAGACTATAACATTTTTCCATGTACTTGAAATCCTCATGAAAAGTTGCATCATAAGAGGAGATAAGGAAGGCTTTGTTAAGTGGTATAAACATTGAATGTCTACTCACCATTACTACTTTATTTCTATCCTTTCGAGTTTTGAAAATTTATTTATAGTTGTACATTCACTAACTAGCCAATGAGGAGCATACACCCAGCTTTACGTTGCTTCACTCACCTGCTGTCCATACTCCCGGTAGTCCTCCTGAACACACTCCCATGCAGCTGCCCTGTTCATCCCATGTCCCTCCCGGCAGGATCGTCTGACTTGCCCCAGCCATGACTTACGAGGGCGTGCCCTTGGTCTCCACTCAGGGTTGTCTCATACAGAAACAACCCAGTGAGCAGGATCGGCGTCCGGGAGGTGCACCTCATGTCCGTATAGCCGGAGTTGGCTTTCACGGATTAAGCTGGTAACAGGCCTCGATTCATTTTCATGGAGTATTCACTGGTTTGACACATATTCATCCCAGCGATACTCCGTGATCCAGCAAAGGCACTTGGTACCAAAGGCATCGACATACCTCTCCAAGTCACTATTCGATGTCCATGTCTCTCAGCCATACAGTAAGACAGGGAGCACAAGCAACTTAAAGATTTGAATCTCTGTCCACCTGCATAGATATCAACAATGCCATATACTCGTATTGAGTGAGTCCATAACACCATAGGCCAGCCCGATCCGTCGAGTGACTTTCTGATGAGACCATTGTTACGCACGCCACCAAGGTATGTGAATCTTTTGGTGACTTCAACATCCTCACCACATGCATGGACAGACTGAACTGTGTCAT
This sequence comes from Eriocheir sinensis, assembly GCF_024679095.1. Lineage (NCBI taxonomy): Eukaryota > Metazoa > Arthropoda > Malacostraca > Decapoda > Varunidae > Eriocheir > Eriocheir sinensis. The sequence continues at coordinate 21,459,841 of NC_066513.1, read as the reverse complement.
CCAGCAAGCCTCCAAATGACTAGACCTTGGTTTTGACCCAGGAGACCTTCAGTTCCAGAGGCTTTGCCTCCTCATGCAGTACTTCAAGAGCCGTCACTAGGACCTTCAGCAATTCTGCAAGGAGTACAGCATCTTCAGCAAAAATAAGATCAGTGACCTTGGTGTTGCCAACAGATGCTGCTCGATGACTTTGATCAGCAACTTTGCCTAATACCCAGTCCATGCAAATGTTGAAAAGTGATGAAGCAATGATTGCCTCTACCTCACTCCTGAATTTAACCCCTTCTTTACCAAATGTGTGTTTTATGATATGTGCATGTCACAGGTTGATGCACCAATGAGGCAGTGGGTGTACCCCCCGTGACACATCCATGTCACAATTAGAATATATTGGTACTGGGGGCTCACAAGTACTCAGTTTTGGGGTTATTTGCCAGTGTGAGGTGGCACCCAGATCTCGTGGGCGCATGAAGCTGTGACACGCATGTGTTCCAAAACCCACACCCTGTACAGAAGGAGTTAACAGGGAAGAAGCCGGAAATGCCTCCCCCACACTTCACAGCACTCTCAGTAACAGAGCAAAGGCCAGTCAACAGGTCAATAATCTTTGCAGGAATCCCACTGATCCGCAGAATATCCCATAATGTCTCAAAAGCCTTCTTGAGATTGACATAGGCTACGAGCAACCCATCAAAACTCATGTTGGCGTTCCAAAGGATGCAGTGCTAGGATCCAGTCAATTGTTAACTTGCCGGGTGTGAACCCAGTTTGCTTCATTCTATTATGTTATTGCAAAACTTTGCCAGTCTTGTGTAATACATGAGGTAAATAACGAAATCTGAATGTTTTCTGAACCTAAGCAAGTGTTGAATGATGAAATTATCAGACACTCCGCCAGCCAATAGGCAGTCAGCAGAATCTCACCTCAGCTAAGGACCAAACCACTATTTGGAGGCATCCAGTTTAAGTGGATAGCCCATAGCCATTGACAGGGACACATGACCCCAAAGGGGATTAATCCCCTGGCCACAACTGCTCCTGCCTCTACTTAGTAAGGCTTCTTCTGTCTCTCCACCACTAAATGTCCTCTAAATAAAGTTGAGTGGGTCTTTGGGCCACTGCTGAAGGAGTTACTCACACCAGCTGCCCCTAACTTAGCTGGCAGAATGTGTCCTTTGGTTCTACCTGTTGTGGACGTGCAATAGTCATCATCATCATGCTGGTGGGATGGTGTGTATCCCTTCCAGCAGCTTCTGAATGCTGCGCAAAGCAACTGTCATGCAATATCCCCGGCTTCCTCCTTCCTTGGACTGTTGGCTGCATCACACTGTCCATAGCAGGGCATATCAGCAGGTAGTGGGTGAGTGGTCGGCAGGCTTGGTAGTCAAAGTGATAACACTGCTTCTCATAGAATCAGTTCCGCAGCCTCAGGCCTAGGAAACAAACTCCACAGTTATGATTGAAGGCAGGTTGAGAAGTTATTTGTAGGATACCTTTGTAATTGGTAGACACATTTCCAATTCATACCCATACAGAAAAGCATTCTTGAAAACTGCTATCAGATATGAAAGTGAACTACTCTCAAAATGACAATGAAACTATTTGAAAATTTTATTTTTTATACTTAAGCACATTTTTGCAGAACAAGTTTGTTACCTGCCATAAAGACTAATTGGAATGTTCCACATGTTGTACAATTAGTTTCTTTCAGGGCCCATGTTTAAGTTCTTTGCATATCTTTTCAGTGTCAATTTGTGCCTTGATTAGTGACTCACCCGACATGAAAATAAGTGAAAAACATATTGGTGTGTATAAAAGAATGAAAAGGATCTTATTTTGAACATCAAACATGTCAGAGAGATTGGCCTTTTTGATAATCTACATTCTACAAGTAGAAGTGTAATATCCCCAAGGAAAGCTAACTTTTAGATATAATTCTAGAAACCTATGTTGTAGTAGACACAATCTCAAAGAAGCCACTGGTATGGCAATTGATACTTACATCAAACTACCAGGCCTAGGATTAATCTTGACCATTGCCTGTGTACTACTTTGGGAGAAAGCATTCCTCATAGCATTTGTCAGCAGCACTATCTTCTCTGAGCTGGGGCACAGAGCCTAAACCTTGACCTCACTGACCTGCAAGTAGAGTTCACTCTGTAGAATGAAAACTCTCGGGCTAGTCCTCAGTAAGCAAGAACAATTACAATTAACCCATTCACTTACTCAGCCCTGCCAGTGGGCAGAGCTTAGCTGGCCATAGATTTGGCCTACCAGTTTACCCACAAGTCTTGTTTTTGTTTGCTGTGTTAATTTTTCTGCAGCACATTGGTCTAAATACAATACATTATAACACATTGGAAAGATAATTCATTGAGCTCTGTCATGAAGTAATAAAAAAAAAAAGTAAAATGTACCTTTGCAAGTTGGTTAACTTCCACTAAAAGCACCTACATGAAGCAATGGTCAGCGTGCCTGGCTATGGCTCCATGGGCCCAGGTTTGAATCCTGGCCTGGGCAGTTTGTATGCAGCTCACCTAGTTGTTCATCCTTCCTTTCGGATTAGTTAATAAATGGGTACCTGGGGAGCCCTGGGGAAGGTAAACTGTGGCAATTTTACTTTGACCTACCTACCTTTGACCTACCTACCACAGGCTCAAAGGGCTAATGGTAAGGAGATGAGCACTGCAGCCATGCACAGCTGTAGTGTATGCACCCACCTTTACCTTTAAATTCCACTCATTTGTTTTGCAGTTTGATTTGCATACATTGTTTTTCTTTTGTACAGAGCATGATAAAGTACAATTACTAAGTAAGCCTCACAACAAAGCCATATTCAGCTCTTTAGGATGAATAATAACTTACAAATGGTGAATCTATAACATCTCTGCATGACTGGTCACACTGTTTCTGAAGTCATGCGTAACTTCCATTTTCTGGAAACATTTCTGACGTGAAAGGATTAGAAATAAGATGTGAACTTGGGCAGGTTACTTCGTGCATAGAAAGACAAAATAGTAAGATAAGAGAGTGGCAACTCAGGATTTGTAGAAGTTAGCTCAGCAAAAAAACAGGAGTGGAGATGAAATTCAAAACATTGCTGGGTACAGGATGGAGTAAACTAACATCAGACAGAAAACCATATAAAGCTGTGAGAGGCCTTTGTTTTGCAGTGGACTAATAATGATTGCTAAGGATTTTGACAAAAGTAGCACAAAGGTAGACCTTTATATCCTAACATTACTATTTCAGGTGTGTTCGATGCCTTACTCCACAAATGACATGAACTACGGGCACCAACACCAGAGCATGGAGTGGGTGAGCGATGCTACCAAGCAATAAGGAACATGAACATGCCAGAATGAAGAGACCATTTACTCCTAAGCTCCGTGTGAGGCCAACAACGTCAGGCTTGCTGGCTGAGTAGGTGGGGCCAGAGGGGTTGAATACGAGACACACAGTGCTGGAAATATTGACCACCACTTTACCTGCCCCTCTTTTGTTGGTGCCCATCCTCTCCAGGGCTAGCAGTGTGCCTCTCATACAGCCTCCCTGTAGGTAATGATAGATTCATTTATCTATTACTAATTATAAGAAAAAATGTTAAACATCACCATAGAAAAATTATGGTTACCTTTAGCTTTTCACTATTCAGACATGACTTAATGGCAGGAATGAACCTCCTAATTCTGGTTTTCCCTCGTTAACCTGCTTAAAAAGTCAGTAATTAAATTATGTTAAGCAATCCATGCATACCATACCAATTAGTAATCATATTAGGGATAAAATATAGCACTAGATTAGAATGTCTTTTCACCTCTTTGATTCAGAGGTACCTGTGTGTCATGCCTTGCATTCTAATATTATACATACCACCCTTTTCCTATTGAGAATCAACTAAACTCAGACAATATATGATAAATAATCTTATTTCAGATCATAAGGGTTGCTCTCACCTTGCCTCTGATCAACCCCTACTTGGAACAGCACATCCATCCCAACCTCATCTTCTCTCCTGCTTCTCAAGATAACAGTACATCTTTATGTGGTCCCTGTCATCATCAGGACTGACTGAAGATGACCTTCAGCATCCCCTATCAATGTCGCGAATCTGGCTGGATCAATCTTGTTGTATAACGGGCATATGAATCACTGTTCCTGTTGTAGGTCAGCATAGGCAAACTCTAGACTCCTGTCATTCTGAATTCATGAAATTGTTTCAGGATCTGAACAAAGCCGAAGTGGCAGAGATAAGTCCTTATCAGATTCATCAGTGGTGTGAAACCATAAATTTTGTTGGCTCCATCACCAATCTACTTTTCGGTAAGACCACTCACACTTAACCTGGTAGCTGTGGGGATCATGTTTCTTAAAGGCCCCTCTAAGGGAATTAATGAGACATAATCATCACTCATGCAAACCATTTCATAATATATGTCAAAGCATTTGTGATCAGTTCACGCATCATCTATTTTGGGGGGTTTATATTGTGGCAAAAATTGGCCCGTCGCTGGTAGCTACACAGTAAAGCCACAAATTTGGCCCGTCGCTGCTACTGGGTTAAGGGGACCGTCTGGTAGTGATTTTATGAAAAAATATGGAAAATAAGTTAAAGCCACTGAGAGCTACATGTGGGCTAGGACAGTTCACCCGTTTTGGAAAAATCTATATTTAAAGGGCAAATTTAAAGGTCCTGCGCACCCCCTGAAATGTATGCTTATGGTGAAGTAATATACGCTTACTTTCAGATCTATAAGTTGATACATAATAGCAGGAAAAAATAAAATGTAATTTTTCAACAAAACTCAACTCTCAATTTCTCTCTCATCTAACAATCTATGCTGCTAAAAAAAATACCAAAGAAACTTAAAGCAGAATCCAAAAGATTCATCATGGAAAATTTTTCAATTTTGCTTTTGTTAAATGATGATAATTTTTTTCAATTTTGTTGGTTTCTAATGATATTTTTTTCCGACAATTATCCCTTCATTGAAAAGAAAACTCATGATGAAAAACTTGCGCTTCAGGTCCTCTTCCCAATGATGTATTGTTTATTAAAATTGGTCAAATAGCGGCGAAGATATTGCAGAAAAACTCAAACTAATCCCGTTTTCTAAAAAGGAGAGTTAAAGTCTGCACAGATTTAAAGAGTTCGCCCTTTAAACCTAGATGCCAGACATGTTTGAGCAGATGCTGGTTGGTTTGCTTACTTTCCCAGCCACAATCTCTCTATCATTCAATGTGTTTTATTTTGTAACAGTGGGTATCTGGTCCCCCTTTTTCAATGGTATTAGTTGCTAGAAGCGAGGGTATCAGAGGGCACCACCTTCCTCATTGTTGCCAAATTTACTGCACTCTAGAAGCTTCCTGGTTGGTATTCTTTACTGAGTTTTCTCTTTGCTCTGAAGGACTTCGTGTGTCTGATGGTGTCTTTTTCTTGGAAATCCTGAGATTTCTCTATGTCGGAGTTGGTCCGGAACATATAGGTTAGGAGACTGGCGTCAGCGCCAAAGTTGTGTTCTAAACTGGTAACCCTGGCCAGAAAGGTTACCCTAAAGAGGCCAGCATACTTGGCCTTAGAGGCTTTGCCCCACAACTTTCCATGCAGAGACTCGTTAGGGTTCTGCGTGAACCCTTTTAGACATCTCTGAAGCAAGTCTTGTGCAGTGAGCTCCTTGTACACCCCTCAGATTAGGGTTAGCTTCTTGAGAGGAAGTTTGGCCAAATACAAGTTCTCCTTATGGCATCTCCTTCCAGGCTAAGTCTCTGTTGAAGATGCACCAGGAATCAGTACCCTTGGGACATATTTGGTGTCCAGGGTTCTTGTCAGATGAGCAGAGGCACCAATAAGATGCCCACACAGTCTTCTTCATTTCCTCGTAAGTGTTGCCCACGTTGTCACGAATCGCTTTTCCATAATATTTTGACTGCTGGTCGATTGTATCATCTGTAAGCATGTGTGCCCCGCCGAGGAGACTTCTTTTCATTTTCTTTCCTTACTTGGTGGTGACAATTTCGCTTGTCTCCTTCAGTTTCTGAAGTCTTGTACCCATCCTCTTGCTCACGTGATTAATGCATGCCTCTTTGATGATGGGAACATCATACGGTCCCCGCCCTTCATTCAAGCTGCACACTGCACTGTAGGCACTGGAGTCGCCGTCCCCAATGAACGTCATGTACTTCATTTGGTGTCGAGTCGATCGAGACCAAGGCCGCACAACTCCTTTCTCCATGGCACTCGACTGTCCTTCGTAGTTTTGTAGCAGCTGTGTTTCTTCTCTACTTTGCCGTCCTTGCACATGATGCAGTAGTTACTCAAGACCTCCATATCAAGGGTTGTCCTTTGTGTAGGCCTCGATGACAAAGCACACGCCAATGTATGGCTTTTGGCCCCGTGCCATCCACCTGCCATCGAATGTCACATTAGTTGCCACATATCCATTTTCATCAGGGTCTTGCTCCAGCTGTTCAAGGTAGTACTGTCTGACTTTGGCTCTGGCTTTCTTCATAAAATCTTCATAATACTGGTTCATTTGCTTGAACAGAAAAGTGCAATGTTTAGCATACGATGAGCAACTGAAGGGATCACCTTGAAATCCAACAACATTCTGTATGCCAGCACGCCCCACTCCAGTCATGAGACTGAGGTACACCTGCACTAAATTGTACTCGGTGAAATTTTCTGTTGTGCATGGAGGAGCTTCAGTGATGACTTTGTCACAGGATGTACACTCTAGGGTGAAACTGGCGTCCATCATGAGGGTTGTAGGATGACTCACACTGCCTCTTCAATTCATGTACGGGCACTTCTGGTTGGACACTTACTTTTAACTTACAAATTCACTCCCTCAGAAGAATAGTCATAAACTGTGGAACAGCTTTCCTTCTACACTAAAGTTGTGTTCCCATAACCATTTTTGCCCTTGACATGCACCCCCCCCCCCCCACACACACACACCAAGGTAAAGAAAAGGAGCAGGAAACTAGGGTAGATCAATTTCAAATAGCTGTATGACCAAATAATAATAATAAATAACAACTAGAGTAGAAGTAGTATAATAAATCAAAATTAAAAGTAATAGTTATTTTAATGGAAGACTAATGGATCCCATGTCTATGAATACTCACCCCTCAGTTGTCATTCAGTTCCTCTTTGTTACTGAAGCAGAACTTCTTAATCTTTCTTTTCTAACTTTTTTTCTTTGAGAAGTATCTTGAACATAGATCCTTTCTTTGAAGGACTCCAGTTCTCATAATTCTTGCTGTAAAGATGAAGAATATAATTCATAGGTATACATAATATACTTTGTATAAAAAATTCTTAAGATCTGATAATTTTCCTATCTGTCATCTCTCATACTAAATGATCTTTCCGACACATAAAATTGGTTCAATGAACTTCCAACCCCTCGGGAAAGTCAGTATATAAGTAAAATATGCGCATCACATTTCCTGTATATGCATGAAAATAATGAATGCAGGCTGGTGGCTACCACTGTACCTCCATGCTTTCCAAGATGTACTGCACTGAATGTAATTGTACCCAATATTGGCTATCTCTTATAAAGGTGAAAAGTGTCTGCCAGGACATTGCTGCTTCATTAGTTCTTCAAATCTTAGAAATGAGTAAACAGTTATCAGATAAAATGATGAACAGGAGAAAAAGAAAAATGTTGGCCACCAGAGTCAGTTGGGTGTAATTCTAAAGTAATATTCTAAGTAAGATTCTGCCCTAGGTAGGGAAATTCTGTACAAGAGTTGCAAGTCACCATTTTGAGAAAATACATGAATGAGAGTCAGAGAAATTGTCTTGGGTATATGTCTTTTTGTTTTGGGATGGTGCAGATTTGGCACCTGACAGCAAAACTAAGCCTCGGGGTTACCCTTCCAGGGGCTCTATGTGTCGGCTTCTGGAACATCCTGAGCCTCTTAGACTTAGAGGATCACTGACTGCCTTACCTAGTGAATGAGCTCAGAAGGCTGAAGGTGGGTGTTGTCGGACTCTTGGAGATGAGGAGGCCTGGCAGTGGTGAATTCAGTAGAGGGGAGTATCACCCACTCTTGAATGAGGCAAATTGACACCTTTGGTAATAAAAAAAATTGTAAAATCATGGAATAACTCAAATCAGTGATTATTCTGTGAAGCTGAATCAAGGCCTATTGCCTTCATAGTCCGTGAATGCCAACTCCGGTTATACGGACATTTGACTTGTAACCCGAAAGTCAACCCTGCTCACTGGGTTGTTTCTGTAATACAATCCCAAGTTGAGGAAACCAATGGTATGCCCACAAGACTCATGACATGAACAAGTCAATGGGTCCTGTCATGGTACTTGTGATGGGAGGGGGGCCTGACAGAGACTTGCCTGGAGTGACCCCTGGGGTTGGGATCAAGATGGATGAGGTGAACCCCCTCATGGTTGCTCCTGTTGGGTAAATTTTTATTAATATTTTTAATGTGACACATCAGCCATGATTGTTACTTAACAGACTCTTTTGTTTTCTGTTTTTCTTGCTCCCTTGAACTGCCTCCTTTTTGTCGGAAAAAAAAAGACATTAATGAAATTGCGGTTGGTCAACAGTACCTATGAATCCGATCAAAGCATTCCGACAAGTTATTCAAATGTAATTGGGATGGATTACCCTGGTAAACATAATTGAATGTTGTGAGAGCATATTCACATCTTGGGAAAGGAGGTAAGGTCATGATATTCATTACCTCTTTAGAAGTTATAATTAGATCAAGAATGTTACCAAATGGGATAAATGTTGCTTCAACCATGTGTTGCTTTAAATCAAGAGTATTAAATTGATCAAAAAATAAATTACTTGTACTAATTATACTATTCTCTACGACTTGGTTGAAATTTCCAAGAATCCATATCTCCCTCCCTTGGCAGAAATAATAAATAAATCTGATTAGTGCTACTTGTTCTTCCAAAGTGTATGTCATGCTTAAATAGGCCTACATACCATTTCTCACATGACAAAACAGCTCTCCAGTTGTTTGCCATGAGAAATCTGGGAATTAACCAAAGTATCTGTCATGTTTGAAACAAATGGGACAAATAGTTTAACCACTTGTACCAGGACTCCTCACAACACCCTCCTTGAGCTTGAAACCAGCTGAGGACAGGAAATGGAGAAACCTGGACCAGTGGACGCCTACCCCAGCCACACCAATAACAGACAGAATAAACCAAAGTAAACTAGGAGTGGAGAGCAATAGCTGAAGTTAAATAGATGAGGAACATACTAGTACACAAAATGGCTGTGATGTCATTCTTAAGCATACTTACAGCATAATTTTGGCTTGGGGAAAGCAAAACCATTGTAATAAGGGCCATATCCATCATTACTCACCGTGGAATCGTATGTATGAGGGCGTGGCCAAGTTTCTGTATTTGAGAATATGTGAATATTGTTACAAACGACTATCATGAACATAACTAGGCTACGGGAGCCCTTTGTCTCAGCACACTCCCACTGGTTGAACTTGAAGGGAAAAACATGCGCTACTTTCACCATCCTCAGCACTCACTCTGCTACTTTACTACAGCTTCTGCCCAGTCTAGTTTAGTTATCTCCCTATCCCCCTCTCACATTCTTCTATCCTCATAATCCATGATCTCCAAGGAACTCTCACACTATCTACGCCGTTTTTGGTGGCCCGTATTTCCTATCCAGCCCAAGCGTGCGTTTCATTATACAAGACTAACTACAGAACAGCTTTAAGTCATTCCAGTTAGTCCTTCCTTTCACTCATAATTATATCAAGCATCTCCATTCTCATTCATTTTCTGAAGTACAGTACCAAGTTTTGCATCGCCTCCTCCACACTGTCATTACTTCCTTAATTCCTCTTCCTTTTCACTTGAGCACACACCTCCAAGGAATTTGATATCGTCGTGAAAAGCAGTTTACTTCCTCAGCTTTCATCAGAGAACCATTCATTCGTGCGCTTAGCTTAACTTGCAAACCAGACAAGTGTCCTTTCTGTCATGTTTTAACACCCTTCAGACTATCCTTTCTCTCCAACATAATATTAGGGGCTGGGTGCCTCAGTAGACCAGGAGGTTGCGATTCCATTCCCAGTTCACGGCGGCTTCGCGGTGAGAGGCAGCGCTCTCTTGTAACCCTAGTCGAATTATAGGCCAAATAGCTCGGCTATGTGGCATATAACTATACATGGCATATAGCTAAGACTAATAAGATTATTGTCTTGGGTTATTTCATCACCTTAAGCTTTCCTGTTTACAGTGGTGGGCACCGCTAACGGGTAATTCACTAAATAAAAAGTTAGCTTTGCTTATGCTAAACCGCAAAACTGAAAAAGAAATTAGTGAAAGCTAACGCTAACCGCTAACCGCTAACTTCTTTTATTTGGATTTAGCTTCGGTTTAGTATTTTGGCTGTAAAACCTTTAAAACAGACCTAGTGACCTGAAATTTCAATATATTGTAGCTTAGACATAGAGCTTTCCAGAAAGGTATAACATGCATGGTCTCCTTGGGGTGGCACATGACGCACTGGAAGTGGAAGACATTGGCGTTCGTCAAATCTCTTGAAACAATTAAGGACAAAGTACATTTCCAGGTGAGCCAACGGGTTCTGGAACTTCTGGAACTCCAGCTTGAGTGTCCTCCGCTTCACCCACAGCTGCTAAAAAATGTAACAAAACACAAATTCATTTTAACAACCTCAACAGACCTTTAATAAATTTTGCTAAATTCGTTAGCAATTCCCGGTCCCGGTCCCGATCGTCCCCGATCATTCCCGATAAGCCCGTCGCCGGTCAACTGGCTGTAAGATCGGGGATGGTCGGGCGGCAGACCGCCGGTGCACCGCCGGTCGACCCTGATGACTGTAGAACATAAGAACATAAGAACGCAGGAGTCTGCAAGAGGCCGGTAGGCCTGTACGAGGCAGCTCCTTTGACCCTAAGCTCCCGTGTATCTAACCCCACCTAATATCGCTGTCCATGAATTTATCTAGTCTATTTTTGAATGTGACAATTGTATTGGCACTCACATGACTGCTAGCCTATTCCACTCATCCACCACCCTATTAGTAAACCAATTTTGCCTATGTCCCTGTTGAATCTGAATTTATCCAGTTTAAACCCCTCCCTACCGGTTCTCTTACCAACAAAACCTTATGAATGTCTCCTTATTAAAGCCCTTCATCCATTTATAAACCTCGATCATGTCTCCGCCTTTCTAGAGAATGCAAGTTTAACTGTTTGAGTCTTTCCGTATGGCAAGTTTCTCAACCCCTGAATCATCTTAGTCATCCTCCTCTGCACCGATTCTAACATTTTGATATCCATTCTATAGTAGGGTGACCAGAACTGAACCGCATAGTCAAGATGAGGTCTAACTAATGCTAAATATAGTTTGAGGAAGACTTGGGCTTCTGTTATGCCGCTCCTTGAAATAAATCCCAGTACCCTATTAGCTCGATTTCTAGCTTGAATGCATTGTGCCCTTGGACGGAGATCAGAGCTCACTAAGACCCTCGCACCTAGACCTACTTATGAGAGTGTCATTTAAGCAATAGTTATGTGAGGGTTGTTCCTACCTACACTCAGAATACTGCACTTCCTACATTGAACTCCATCTGCCATTTATCCGCCCAGTCATATAATCTGTTGAGTTCACCTTGGAGAATACTAGCGTCCTGATCCGACTCAATTACTCTACCGATCTTGGTATCATCTGCAAATTTACTAACATCACTACTAATTCCTGTGTCTAAGTCATTGATATAAATAATAAACAAAAGTGGACCTAATACCGAACCTTGTGGGACCCCACTCGTAACACATCCCCAGTCAGATCTTTTACCATTGATTTGCACTCTTTGCTTCCTATTGCTAAGCCACGCCTTGACCCAGTTCAAAACTTTACCTCTACTCCGTGAGCCTGTAATTTAAGCAACAGTCGTTGGTGAGGAACTTTGTCAAACGCTTTACTAAAATCAAGATAGATTACATCATAATTTTCATCTCTGTCAACCGCCTCAAATACTTTATTGTAGAAGGACAAGAGATTGGTGAGACATGACCTACCTTTTGTGAACCCATGCTGCGAGTCGTGAATTAAGCTATGTTTCTCTAAATGCTCCCGAATGTTCCTGGCTATTATGGACTCCAGCATCTTCCCTATAACCGATGTTAAGCTAATTGGGCGATAGTTTGAAGCAACTGACCTGTCCCCTTTTTAAAAATCGGCGTCACATTAGCTACTTTCCATAGGCTCGGCACATAAGTATTTACCGACATCTTAAAGATGTCGGTTAGTGGGTCTCTGATTATATCACCTAACTCCTTTAATACCCTCGGAAATATCCCGTCAGGACCTGGCGACTTGTTCTTCTTAAGCTTATCTATCTCATCCTGAACTACTTGCCTGGTAATGATTATATCCCTCAATTTATCGCCATCCCGCCTCGTACACCTGAACTCTTTTCGGTATAGTCGTTCGATCCTCCTGTGTGAATACTGAAAGGAAGTAGTCGTTCAACAATGTGCTCATATTTTCGTAATTTTCTACTAGCTCCCCTGTGTTTGATTTCAGCGGTCCAATTTTCTCCCGTGTTTTTGTTCTATACATCTGAAAGAAGCCCTTAGGATTACTTTTCGCCTCATTTGCTACTTTGATTTCATAGTTCTTTTTGCTATCCTGGTGTTTTTCTTAACTAATCTAGATAGTCCCCTGAGATGTGTTTCCCCATTCTTTATTTTCTGATAAATTCCTTCTTTAACCCAATCTCGTGTTTTAGTCCACGAGTCATCCACTTAGGATCATTGTTTTCTTTTCTAAGTGTTCGCTGTGGTATATGCTGTTCTTGCCCTCTACTATTATTCTAACTAAATTATTGTAAGACATTTCTACCTGGTTCTCCTGGCTCTCCAATCCGCAGTTCTGGCCCTCATGAATCCCTAAATTATCCCAGTTTACCCCTTCAAGATGTCTAGTTTGCTCTTCTAAAATCTGGCACTAACACTGGGTTTGGATCATGGTTACCAGTCTAACCTAAACGAACTGTTCTGTGATCACTATTTCCTAACTCTCCCCACCTCCAACTCAAGTTCCCATTATTGGTTAGGACTAAGTCTAATATGTTATCTCCTCTGGTAGGCTCAGTAACTACCTGCTTAAGGAAATTATCTTGTATAACTTCAAGAAAGTCCTCGGCTTCCAGGTCACCCACTAGATCTTCCCAGTCTATATTCCTATAATTAAAGTCCCCCATTCATGACATTTCTACTCATACCGCGCCTGCCAATCTCCTGTAGTAATATACTCGTGTCCTGCCTGTTAAGGTTGGGTGGCCTGTATATAACTCCTAGAGTTAGTTTTTCTTTCCCTTTGTAAACGTCCACCCAAACTGATTCTGAATCCATGTTAGTTTTGACTGAGTTGTTAACTAAACATTTAAGTGAGTGTTTAACATATAGCGCAACTCCACCTCCCTTTCTGCCCCTTCTGTCTTTGTGAAACATCTGATAACCCGTTATTTCAAATTCTGACCTAAAATTTCTATTAGCAAAGTCTATCCATGTCTCAGTGATCGCTATTATGTCAAAATTTTCTGAACAAGCTTCACCCCTTAGTAAGTCTATCTTGTTTCTGAGGCTCCTGCTGTTAGTATAGAAGATTCTTAGCCCGTCCTCTGTTACTCCTCTAGAATTACTTCTAAGCTGCCTGATTATATTATGAGCTAGATGTCCCCTCCCATTACTCCTCCCATTGCTCCCATTACTCCTCCCCTCGCCTATACTAAAAATCCCCAGGGTACCAAGTGCTCGCTCAAGGGAGTCTGAGAGAGCCTCAACACACTTGAACGTCAAGTGTATCCCGTCACGGGCGTAGAGGGCGTCGTTGCCAAAGAAGAGGTCCCACTTGTCGACGAACAGCCACCCATTGCGCTCGCAGTGCTCAGCAAGTCTGCTGTTCACTGCTATCGCCCGTGACAGCCATCCATCGCCAACGCCCCTCCTTGGCAGGACTCCACACACTACTGGTGACCCACCAGCGTCACGTATCCTGCCTAACAATTCTCTAAAACGCCTGAAAAGGTCCTCGCTTGGCACACGAGAAACGTCGTTTCCGCCACAGCTGAGAAAGACAATGGGGTTCGATCCCTCGCTTGCCATACACGCCTCAATCCTGTCTGATATATGGCCCACCCCTGCCCCTGGGAAACACACCCTCGTCCTGTTCTTATCCTTGGAGCAAAAATACCTGTCAACATAACGAACCTGACTATCACCAACAACAAGAACCCGACGGTCGGAAGGGGGGCCAGGAGGGGTGGGTGAAGGGGGGAGGGGAGGGACCTGCTGTGAAGAACGAGGAGAAATTGTGGAAGAGGTGGAAGGTGGAAAGGGGGAGGAGGAGGAGGAAGAGGAAGAAGGAGAAAGGGAGGGTGAGGTGGTGGAGGGAGGAATGGACGAGGAGAGGGAGGAGGAAGAGGGGGAAAGGGAAGGTAAGGGACAGGTGTTGGAGGGAGGGACGAGCGAGGAGGCGGAGGACAAGGAGGAGAAAGAGGGAGAGGAGGAGGAGGAGGAGGAGGAGAGTGGGCGGGAAGAGGGGAGAGGGGGGACGGAAGAGGAAGGCGAGGAATTTGAGGCGGAGGAGGAGGAGGGGGAGGAGAAGGAGGAGGAGGAAGGAGGAGTAGGTGAAAGGGAGAGTGAGGTGGGGAGGGAGGGACGGACGAGGAGCGGGAAGAGGGGGAAGGGGAAGGTGACGGACAGGTGTGGGAGGGAGGGACGAGCGAAGAGGCGGAGGACAAGGAGGAGGAAGAGGGAGGAGGAGGAGGAGGAGGGTGGGCGGGGAGAGGGGAGAGGGGGACGGAGGAGGAAGGCGAGGAGGAGGAGGAGGAGGAGGAGAGGAGGAAGAAGAGGAGAAGGAGGGTGGGAAGGGGAGATCGGAGATGGTCGAGGAGGAGGAGGAGGATGGGAGGGCTGCTGCGTGGTTGAAGACAATACTAGAGGGGAGGAGGACGAGGAAGAAGAGGAAGAGGAAGGGAGGAGGACGAGGAAGAAGAGGAAGGGAGGAGGAGGAGGCGGGCTTGTTGCTGCTGCACTAAACAGTAAGTGTACCTGGGCGGCGAGAGTCGTAACCCTATTCTCTAACTCTATGATCCTCTGATCATCCTTCTGAGTCTTAACGCAGAACCTACAAACGTCCTTGGAAAGAAAGTACTGCTTGGCCATGCGAAGGCCACACCCAGAACAACGCTTGAGGGACGTCATGGTGAAGATATGGGCGAGGCAAGACGGAAACAATTAGGCGCGTTAAGACGATAACAAAGTACGCAGCTGCGGTGAGGTCGTCAGGTCAAAATGTGTATCTAGGAAAACAAACCACAGCTGCTGTGAGGTCGCAGTCAGGTCAATTCCTGGGGAAAAGGGTGTGTCTAAAAGGCGCGGTTATTTCTACCCACCAAGACAAAACATAGGCCAATATTAATATACTGAGAAATCACTTATGTAAAGAAGATAATAACTGTGTTCACTAGGTTTGCGCGGAAAGTGGATTATCTAGTGTTTTTGTGTGGACTTAGAAATTAACGTAGCTTGGCGCGCCTGATTCACGTAGTCCTATTATCACAGCACAGTAAAGTATCCTAATAATAGAAGGAGAAGAAAACACAAAAGCAATATAAAAAACACAAAAGCAATATAAAACCGTGTAGCACTGGGTTGGCGTGAAAGAATGTTGAATTTAGTGTAGATGTGGGAAGCTTAATACACTTGTCCTAGGAGTAACTGTGGATCACTATCTAACTAAGTAAATACTAAATCAGAACACTTAGCTGTCTGTAGTAGAAGGCAGGGTAATCCTCCTGGTTTTGTAGTCCTCCAGTACAGCAGCAGTTACACAGAAGCACAGAACGCCTCACACCGCGAAAGCAGAGGAAAACAGAGGAAAGAGCGAGTTGGCACCACACAGCAGCGGGGCAAAGTCACGTGTGAACCCAAGGAAGGTCGCGCGCTGACTGAGGAAGGTCGCGCGCTGACTGAGGAAGGTCGCGCGCTGACTGAGGAAGGTCGCGCGCGCAGCCGATCACCGCCGGTCAACTTTAAAATTTTCAAAGATATCCGAGATACTCCCGGTCGACCGGCAGTGTCGAAAAATATCGTCGGCTGACCGGCGGTCAACCGCCGACAACCGACGGCAGACCGCGAGTGAATACCTGTGTCTGACCTGGGGATTAGCAAGGGAGGAAGGAGGAACAGGTAGGAGCGAGGGATGAAGAGAGAGAGGGAGGGATGGAGGAGAGTGAGAAAGGAAGGGAGAGAGGATTGAAAGAGTAGGGGAGATGAGATAATGGAGGAAGAGGAATGGGTGAGAGCGAGAGAGAGAGAGAGTTTTATGCACACGAATGAATTTAGGTATGAAGCTGTTTATGAGGTAATTATAAACATATGAAAATGCAAAAAAGACCAGGAAACCAGGAAGATGAAAATTGCCAACATACCTGGAGCTCAGAATTCCGAAAGCGTTTTCAACGGTCCTTCATGCCCTTGAAAGACGGTAGTTGAACAACCTCTGATCAAGTCTTGCTTGTCTGTGGGGACAAGGCTTCGTCATCCAATTCCTGAGAGGGAATGCATCATCCCCGACGAAAAAAATAGGAGATCGGAGTGTTTCCTTGTGGAAGCAGCTCTGGTTCTGGCAGTTGGACTTGTTTGCGCTCCAAACCAGCTCGGAGGGAACATGTCAAGAATACTACTCCGTCAGATGGCAGTATAAGTAAATTTGTAATCCGCGTCCACCACAGCCATGAGTACAATGGAATGGAAACCTTTGTAGTTGTAGTTCAAAGAGCCAGCATTCTTAGGGCACCTGATGGCAGTGTGTTTGCCATCTATGGCACCAAGGCAGTGATGAAATTTCCACCTGTTTGAGCAATGACTGGCTATTGTTTCCCATCCTGGCGTTGTGGGGCACTGAAACACTTCCTGAAACTCCTCGCTGATTGCCTCACATGTCTCTGGGATTATCTTGCAGATGGTATTGTTTGCAACTCTGAAGGAGTACTGGTGACTGAGGTAGCTCTCACCTGTAGCAAGGAACCTCAGGGTGATGGCGAGCCGAATAGCGGGTGAGATAGATTTCCGCCAAGGGGTGTCCTTCTTGACGATATGCGTGGTTCCACTCTGTTCAGGATGTCCTGGAACATGTCTTTGTCCATGCGTATTAGGTTTTTGAAGCCTTCCGGGTCCTCAGCCTCAAGTTTTTTCATGAGAGTATCGAACATACTCAGAGTAACTCTTCTCTGCATCCATGCCCTCACCCACGTTGCCCTACGTTTCTTCTTCTGTATTCTTTTTAACCGTCTATTTTCCATTAGATATACAAGCGTCAACAAACTTTGGTCACTGTCCACGTCCAATTTTAGGCGGTCAATTTCACATTCACGAGAGCTGAGGAAAGCCATGACGATGTCAAACTTAGGAATGATCAAAAACACCTGAACGGGCGTTTATATACCCTTCCGACTGGATGTGGCAACGAAAGTGTTTGCTCGTCGATGTGCCGCAGGTCTGCCGCCGGTAGACCGGCGGTCTACCGCCGGCTGACGTGCAGTCGCAGGTCGGAGAAATCGAAAATCGTATATGGTCGCCGGTTTACCGCCGCCGGTCTGCCTGCTGTAGACCGTCCGGGATTATTGCCTATTTTGCCGGCGGTCAGTCCCCGATCGGCTTATCGGGAGTCATCCGGGACGATCGGGACCGGGAATGTGTGAGAGCCCCTTAACAGGGTCACCATCCTCAGGCGGAACAAAAACGTCCTTACTCGGGTCACCTTCCATGACTTCGATAGCGATAAACAAGGCGACAATAATGAACGCGACTACAGTGACAACGTCACAGCTGAACTGAACAACGAGCAAAACAAGCAACATCAATAAGAGAAGAGAAAGAAGCCTCCAGTTTATCATAAATCCGTATATTTTACCCAAAATTTCCCGCAAATTTACGCATTTTTTTTACTTTATCTCCATAACTGACACTTATTTTTATTATTTTGATTTTATATCTCGTCAGGTGGAAAATATCAAATTCTTGTTATTAAATCACGAGTTCAAAGAGTTGGAAATGGAAGATGCAATACCCTAAAATAACAAAAAGTTTCCCTAATAATTGTCCAATAACCATACTTTAAGGCGTAATTTACCCAAAAGTGGAAGCCCTGGAATTATTGCGCCATGTGGCTCAACTGGTGCTGTGTCTGCCCACAACGGACAAGAACAAACCTGTATGAGTTTTTAGTGCATATGGACTTCAAGTTAGGGGAGGAGGAACTACATTTAGCGGAAATTAATTGGTCCTCTAAGCGTTTCCAAAGTTAGCGAAAACGCTAATAAGCTAACGAAAAAGTTAGCTTCGCTATTTAGCGGTTAGTGGATTACCGGAACCGTGCCCACCACTGCCTATATAGACTACTTATCTATTTCTCCTACAAATGCTCCCATCCCTGTCTATTGTCCCTCTGAACACTTTTAGCTTGCCTAGTCTACTTGCCATTCTAGGTAATTTTGTACCGGTTTTTTTTCCTCAATCTCAGCCATACTGTTAGGAATTAAGGGTTGTACAGTAGGTGAAGGTAGTCCAGTAACGAAGCGGAGCATCCGAAATTAGCAGTTGGTATTCCAATGTTCCCCGAACCAAGAAGGTTCTAGAATCTAGAATGTTCCGATAGGGACGAGGCCACATCTAAGCTCGCCACGCGAGTAGTCAGCTGTTAGACACCGTTAAGAAGCCAAGACCTCAGTGCATTTTACTCTGTGGCTGAAGTACACGCGAGCGAGCGAGCGAGTCTACGTCTCATCATTACCTCTACATAATGGCCGGCACACCTCAGCCGACCCATTTCAGACAACCTATTCTGAAAAACCTACAAACATAAGTAACCTATTACCTCGTACTTTTGGGCCCAATGGGAAAGGATATTAGGGTACTATTTTGGGAGGAACAACCTGGCAACTACTAAAAGGTGAGTCGGGGTGTGTAATACTGGCCTTGTAAGTGTGTTGCTTACAATAAATTCGCAATAATACATCTTAAGTGCCCACGGGTTCACTCAGTCATCCGTCTTTTCTAACCTCACTCTACCTCAGCACAGCTTTCATAATTCTCTTCAAATATACTCCAGCCACGTCTCCCCAAACTCCTTCACACCTGCGTATCTAATCTATATACAGAGCTATTCTTTCTATTTTATTATGAACTACCTCCAGCTTCTTGCCCATACATTAGGGTAAGGTGCCCCCCTTAAGAGAGAGATTGCCTGTTGTAGCCACATTTTTTGCAATATAAATTTGAAAAAAAGTTCTGTTGACATCTTAGGCTAAGGCCTATCTATGGTATATATTATATCCACTCATTGTGATTTACATCTTATTATAATGACAATTTAAAAAAAATAATAAAGGGAGCTTCTTACCCCGCATGTGGGGTAAAACGCCCACTGGGTAGGCCTTTTACCCCACTCTGGCTTACAATAATAAAACTCACAGAAACATAAGGAAAATATTTTTTTTACATTATAAAAATATAAAATGTATTCCCTTTTTGAAAACTATACCCTATAAATCTCTCTTGATGTGAAATATAGGGACACAGTTAAATTTTTGTCTTCTAATGAAAAATGTAAAACTAAACAATTAATTAATTTTCTAAAAGGTATCCCCTTCTTTTAGACTAGTAATATTAGACTAGCTTCCCTTTCTTCTGAATTTTTGTAACAAAAGGAACATCTACTTTCATGAAAAATATATGGAACTAAATATTCAATTAATTTGATAAAATATGTCCTTTCTGTTGAATATTGTTATCCGAAACAGTTAAAAACACCAACTTCCTTATAGTCTCAAACTCAAAAGTGTTCACTTATGGATGCCTTTCAAAAACTTAAACAAATTATATTTATAGCAATACTGTAATGCCTAATCAGACTCGCAGTTTTGACATACATACAGATCTAGGTCTACTCCAGTTGTGCATTCTGCATGTGACCAACTTTTACAACCCCGACATTGGACCCATTTTTCTGAAGGTCTGCTATTAGCAAATGGTTCCCCACACATCAAACAAGGCCATTTGCCAATTTGCTGATAATGGGGTAAAAGGCCCACATGTGGGGTAAAAGGCCTCCCAGTGGGCAACTTACCCCAAAGACAACTCATATATACACAAAATGTCACCATCTTTCCTACAAGTAAGTAGGCAGAGTATAATCACATGCAATATGGTCTAGACATCTTAGAGCAATTATCCATAGCCATCAGGGTAACTCTTCAGTTCTTTGTCGTTAATTAGGTATCATTGAAATCACTGAAAACTTACAAGAAATTAGTCAAAAAAAAAGAAATGTCCCCTTGTGGCCAGAGCAACTGTCCATTGTTTACTCCAGTAGTTCCTGTGAGCACAGAGAGTTGGCGTTGCCTACTTGATCATGTGACTGGTTGAGAAAAGAAAGAAAGAAAGACAAAACCAATGGGGGGCCTTTCACCCCAGGGGGGTATCTTACCCCACCTTACCCTATACTTAGGACAGCCATACCCATCGAAACACCCCTTACTACTTCATATTGGGTTCTTCATCTTGATAACTGTACTTACCAGTCTTCCCCATCACTGATTAGCTCCTACAATTCATTCATCCATTGTTCGTTCACAGCCACTTTCATCCAACATCATTCCCAGATATTTACCCTTCCTGGCTCTCTGTCCCCACTCTCTTCCAAAGTTCCAAGCATCTAACTTTAACTGTCATCCCCACCCTTCCCATTCACACAAGCATGTAGTCGTTCCAGAAAGTCGGAAGGCTATTGTGGTTTTCATCATTCATGTTCCAAATAAACTTGCTTATGACTGTCATTTACGTTTTTTTACAATTCACAGAACGGCATTTTATCCTTTAGCCACATTTCTCTAGCAAAGTGTAGATGCTACATCACTTTATATTCAACTATTAACCTTAAGTACAAGTCATACCAAGTATTTCTCTTCCAAGAAATTCCCAAAAATATATGTCTCACTGTAGCTTCTTAAGAGAAGGGTAAAAAATCAATGCGAGTAGGAATACGCGACTAATAATCGTTTTCTCTTTAGTATTCAAACACACACACACACACACACACACACACACACACACACACACACACACACACACACACACACACACAAGCATATGTAAAAGCAAAACA
>NC_066513.1:21363614-21433614 GCF_024679095.1 Eriocheir sinensis | reverse complement strand
ACACAGTGTCTTCTACTTCTTATACGTTGCCAATGATTTACTGTTACCAATTTATCCTCCCTCTGCAGCCACCTAACGTGACGGTGAAGGCGGTAAAAGTCAGAGGCGTCGCCTTTAAACGCCTCCCGACACCCATTTCTTGATTTACGGCGACTCCGGTGACGTTTTCTAGTCGACGTGTTGACAGCTCGGTTAACCCAGAGGTCGACCCGCTAACATGTCCCGATGGGTGACTTGTGTAATCCCGTGCCAGAACGAAGAGGAAATAGAAGGAGTGTTAGGTGTGTTATGAGAAAAGAAAGGGAGAGATGAGGGTGACAAGAGAGGAGAAAGGGGAAGAACAAAAGTGGAGAGAATTACGTAAGAGAACGATAGTGGGAAATGTGAAATACAATGCTGAATAGCAAAAGTGAAGGAGCTGTAATGAATAGGAGGAAAAAGGGAGGAGAAACTGAAAGGTGGAGGATAGAAAGAATCATGGAAGTGATGAATAAGAAAGTAAATGGGGAGGAAGTGGGAATTATGAGAGAGAGAGAGAGAGAGAGAGAGAGAGAGAGAGAGAGAGAGAGAGAGAGAGAGAGAGAGAGAGAGAGAGAGAGAGAGAGAATTGGCTTAGGGAGGAGAGCCTATAATAAGAGAACAGAGTAATAAAGGGGAAAGATAAAAAGGGAATGCTAAAGTAAAGAAAGAAGATACAAAGAAATAGTCGTTGGCTGCAAGAAGTGCTAAGGGAGGCGAATCAGTCACGAAAAAAAGTGAATGAAAACAAACAACAGACTGAATTAAGAACAGTTACGTCACGAGGAAGATGAGAGGGGGAGGAAGCTAGCAGGAGGAGAAGGTGGCAGAGGAGGAGGAGAAGGTGGCAGAGAAGGAGGAGGAAGAGGAGGAGGAGGAGGAGGTGAGTTGCTGGGAGGCCCTTCGATAGAGTCCTCGCTGCAAGATCAACAACGCCGTGTCTCTAGTCAAGTAGGAGTTTTCCTCACCTTCCTCCCGCCTTCCCTCTCACTCCCGCTCCTCCCGCGCCACATCTGGTTGCCGGGAGGAGGCGGGGGAAGGGACAGGCCGCTAAGGTCCTCAGTGCTCTTGTTAGCAGCGACACCCTCGATTTATGAGTATGGCGGTGAAAATAGAGACCAATTATGGCCATTATGAAGGTGACAGTGGTGTGTGCGTAGCTCAGCCGCCATCATCTGCCCCACTGTAATCTCGAGGCGGCCACCGGGAAACACTATCTGGCGGTGGGCGGGGCCTGGCAGGTCGCCGCCCCTGGTTGGTCGACCCTCCGCCCCGGACCCGCCCATTATCAAAGGTCGATTAACGATTGGCGGGTGTCACGTGGTGGGTGCCTGGAGGCGGGGCTGCGCTGCGCAGTGACGTCATCAGTGATTGGTGGGTGGGCCGGGTAATTTGTAGTGTGATCGCCGGCGTTGAGGATGTGTTAGTGGCGGTGATAACAACTCCCCGGGGACGATGGCGCCGCGTGCTGCCCTCCGCTAGTGGCACCGCTGGCCCTCACTCACGCCGCCACCATCATGTATTCCGCCCGCAGGTGCTACTAATTGCCAGGTGCGACTCGGCTCCGACACACCTGGGAAGTGTGCGTTCCCACTGGACGAGCGGCGTGTGCCGACGGCGGCAGGTCCCCAGCAGGTGGCGGCGGCCCATGGCTGCTGCTCGGCCCCGGGGCTGAGCTGCGCCCGGCGGCGGCCTCTAGCGGCACCTAACGAGACGGTAATTACCGCAGTGAGTGTAATTAGCGGGCGAACCGCAACGGCCCCATGTGTGAGCCGATGGCGAGCATGGAGCCCTCGCAGCCCGACGACGACGAGATCTCCGTCGGGAGTAACTCTCCGATGGTGACGCCGCGCCGCGACACCGACGACTCCTTGATCGACGTGGACGACAGCGGCGACGGTGGCGCGGGGGACAAAGGGGCGGCGGGGCCCAAGGTGGAGCCGCCGGATCCCGCGATGAGCCCCGGACCTCCCCGCACGCCGCCCGCCGCCCACCAGGCCAACAACGCCCCGCTGCACCGTGCCCTTAAATTCTCCATCGACAACATCCTCAAGCCGGACTTCGGGCGGCGGCTGGGCGACAACGTGGAGAGCAGCGAGCAGCCGGTGGACTTGTCGCGTGTCACTGCCAGGGACCCCAAGGACCCGGCCGGCAGGAACCAGGGGGGTGCCGCGCCCAACCCCGGCGGCATGATGGTGAAGGAGCGGGAAAGTAGCGTCGGCGGCTCCCTCTGGCCCGCCTGGGTCTACTGCACCCGCTACTCCGACAGACCGTCAGCAGGTGGGTGTTGAGCGTGTTGCTGTGTCTTCCTCTTCCCGAGGCTGCCAAGATGCGCCCGGCAGCCTTGTGTATACAGACACACACACACACACACACACACACACACACACAAACAGAGGTGATTAACAACTCAGTACGCGTTCATATTTTTCTATATATTTTTAAAACTTTCTATAAGTATGTTTATGTGTGCGTACGTGTGTGCGTGTAACTAAGGTGAAGACGAGCGTGGGAGGAAAAAACGCCTGCAGGAAGAATCTCTGTAAATCAGCTACGGGTTAGCGGGTCAGAGGGCAACCGCAGCCGTGAAATTTAACGCAACATTTATTTTTCACAAACAATGAGCGACAAGCGGCTCCCATCAAGGCTAGGAGGGAGGCGCGCCCCCCATTCCCATACCTCAACCTCTCTTACCCCCTCCAACATCGCCCCCCCCCTCCACTGCTCCCTTCCTCTCCGCCTTCTGTATGGCTATTGTTACTTTACATGCATTATAATTCATGTACGCTCATCCCTGTGTGTGTGTGTGTGTGTGTGTGTGTGATAATTTCTCTTTCTCTTCCTTGTTGTGTGTGTTTGTCTGTTTGTCTTGCGTGTGTGTGTGTGTGTGTGTGTGTGTGTGTGTGTGTGTGTGTGTGTGTGTGTGTGTGTGTGTAATATTCGCTTACGGTCTGATCACGTGCTTGACTCCTTATCGCCAACCACTACCCTCACGGAGTAAGCTTTGGACTTCATTTAACCGCTCTATGGGCAAAGCTGCGACCCCCCCCCCTCCCTCTTACTCTAGGAGGGGGCCCGTAACCACTCCTCTAAGCTGGGAAGGCAAACTGAGAGCATTGCCACTACACCACGGAAACGGTTGTGGGTGACGGGGGGTAGGGGGGAAGAGAGAGAGAGAGAGAGAGAGAGAGAGAGAGAGAGAGAGAGAGAGAGAGAGAGAGAAAGTAATCAGGAGTGTGTTTTCCCTCACGGTCCCCTGTTTGTGCTCCCGAGTGGCTTTATTTCAGGGTTATGTTGTCGCGTTTTACGTACTGCTGTATTATGGCTTTTTGCATCGGGATTTAATAGAGCCATTCCGACGAGGGGCGGCGGGAGAGGCGGAGGAGGAAAAGAGAGGACGAAAAGGGGAAAATAGAACTAAAAACTGTATCAGCAAAGCGGAGGAGGAAAAGAGAACGGTAAGGGGAAAACTAAAACTAAAAACTGTATTAGGAAAGGCAGAGGAGGAAAAGACAGGAGGAAAAGGTGAAAATAGAGCTAAAAACTGTATTAGGAAAGGCGGAAAAGGACAAGACAGGAGGAAAAGGGGAAAATAGAGCTAAAAACTGTATTAGGAAAGGCGGAGGAGGAAAAGACAGGAGGAAAAGGGGAAAATAGAGCTAAAAATTGTATTAGGAAAGGCGGAGGAGGAAAAGACAGGGAGAAAAGGAGAAAATAGAGCTAAAAACTGTATTAGGAAAGGCGGAGGAGGAAAAGACAGGGCGAAAAGGGGAAAATAGAGCTAAAAACTGTATTAGGAAAGGCGGAAAAGGACAAGACAGGGCGAAAAGGGGAAAATAGAGCTAAAAATTGTATTAGGAAAGGCAGAGGAGGAAAAGACCGGACGAAAAGGTGAAACTAGAGCTAAAAACTGTATTAGGAAAGGCGGAGGAGGAAAAGACAGGAGGAAAAGGTGAAACTAGAGCTAAAAACTGTATTAGGAAAGGCGGAGGAGGAAAAGACAGGAGGAAAAGGTGAAAATAGAGCTAAAAACTGTATTAGGAAAGGCGGAGGAGGAAAAGACAGGAGGAAAAGGTGAAAATAGAGCTAAAAACTGTATTAGGAAAGGCGGAGGAGGAAAAGACAGGAGGAAAAGGGGAAAATAGAGCTAAAAACTGTATTAGGAAAGGCGGAGGAAGAAAAGACAGGAGGAAAGGCGGAAAAGGACAAGACAGGGTGAAAAGGGGAAAATAGAGCTAAAAACTGTATTAGGAAAGGCAGAGGAGGAAAAAAAACAGGACGAAAAGGAGAAAATAGAGCTAAAAACTGTATTAGGAAAGGCGGAGGAAGAAAAGACAGGAGGAAAAGACAGGACGAAAAGGGGAAAATAGAGCTAAAAACTGTATTAGGAAAGGCGGAGGAAGAAAAGACAGGAGGAAAAGACAGGACGAAAAGGGGAAAATAGAGCTAAAAACTGTATTAGGAAAGGCGGAGGAAGAAAAGACAGGAGGAAAAGACAGGACGAAAAGGGGAAAATAGAGCTAAAAACTGTATTAGGAAAGGCGGAGGAAGAAAAGACAGGAGGAAAAGACAGGACGAAAAGGGGAAAATAGAGCTAAAAGGCGGAGAAGAAAAATAGGACAAAATAGGGAAAACAAAACGAAAATATTGATTATGAAAAAAAAGTAGTAAAGAGAATAATGAATATGAGATTGACGAAGGAAAAAAAGACTAGGGAGAGGAGAAAATATAAATAGGAGCTACACATATTTACAAGAGTGAAGAGACAGTAAGGAAAAAAAACATTGAATCGGAGTATTTTACGAGGATAAACACGGAGAGAGAATACATGTACGGTAAAGGATAGAATAGAAGCCAAGGAAGAATAATTGTTAGATGAAAACTGAATAAAAAGAAATTAACAAAAGGAGATCTGAGCCACGATAATAAACGCCAGGACCACTAAGAGGAGGATTGTGTTGCTCTGAAGAAGATTGTGTTACGGTAAATATTCGGGATCACATTTCAAAATAATAATGCAAATTCTCACAAAATAAGACGATGGTTTTCAATGTCATATGACCTGACGAAACGAACAGATAATAAAGTGGGAGTGTAACAGTAAATAAAGAGTAAATAGAAGAAGTTAAGAGAGTAATTAAACTGATAAGGGATGTCAGGCAAGGTTATAAAATGGGTATATAGCAAAATGTAGCGAAGAGAATATAAATTATAGCAACAACAGAACAGTAAAGAAAAGAATGTAGAAGCTCTAGATAAAGTTGAGTAATTAAAACCGGGAGGAAATACCTTGTGGATGACATTTACGTGGCGAGGCTTCTTGAGTTTCGCTCCCGCGGCACAAGAGTAGTTCCTGCGGAGGGAAGCAAACAAACCGTCCTCCGGCTGTGTTCTTCGCCTGAAAGAAAAATAAATGTGGTTGCTCTACAGGAATAAAAGAACATAATGGTGAAGGTCAAGAGCCTATTTTTTTTTTGTCGCGAAGAATAAATAAATAAATATATCAATAAACATTAATAATAATAATAATAATAATAATAATAATAATAATAATAATAATAATAATAATAATAATAATAATAATAATAATAATAATAATAATAATAATAATAATAATAATTTGGAAGCAAACCTAGAGAAGTAAAGTGAAGGTTAATTATTTTTAATGATATTGTTTGTTATTATTATTATCAGTATTGTAATAATTATGATCAGTATTAATATAATTATTACCGTCAGAACTGATTCTTAACAGCATTGAGGTAAAGCTGGAATATCTGAACGAAAAAAAAAAGTAAACTTGAAGCGCACACACACACACAAACACACACACACACACACACACACACACACACACACACACACGAGCGCGCACATTTATATTTTCAAATCTTTAAAAAATACTCAGAATATAACCACGATTTTTTTTAAGCATCCATCAGGGTTACAAAAACTTTTACTCCTTTTACTCGCTTTTTGAATGCGAAAATAATACGGGAGGTTAGCGCAAATAAATAGGAATTACAGCCTCTCGTGGAACATGATGAAGCAATATTCAAATAGCCCTCAGCTAAGAAGCGTAAAGAGAATCAAGAGCTACAATGGAACGCTGTGAACACCGAGCAGAATTGGTAAACTTTTGTCGGCGGAAGAAATAAATATATTCAACAAACATGAAAAATAAGAGTAATAAAAGTAGAACAAAAATTATAAAGGAAAGAAAAAAAAAACGCATAAAGAACGACAGCTGAATTATAAGTGCAAAGAATTGAATAAGTATGAGTATAGAGAAAGGGAAACAATAAATATACCTGTACAGAACGGAAAAAAAAACAAAAAAAAAATAGTCATATGAAGAACGTAAAACTGGATGAAAATTATACATATCAAGAACGGAAAACTGAAAGAAAATGGGAAGAAGAAAACCATGACTTACAGAAAAAAATAGTGAACAATAACAGAAACAACAGTAACTTGAAGAGAGAAGGCTGCAGGAGCGGCTGGGGGAGATGAGGGACTAGCGGCGGTGAATGAAGACTTACATGAACCTTAAAAGAATCTGAAATGAGAAAACTGAAATAGGAGAACGACAATACCAGGAACTCTCACCATGATTTGCGGCCGTGGCTCTGAAGTTCGTATTCCTTTCTCGCAATTCGATTATGCAATTTCGTAATACATTAAACTACACACATAAAAAAACGGCGAATGAAATAAAGGATGATGATATGGATATAGAGAGAAATTAGTTAGATTAGAGAGAGAGAGAGAGAGAGAGAGAGAGAGAGAGAGAGAGAGAGAGAGAGAGAGAGAGAGAGAGAGAGAGAGAGAGAGAGAGAGAGAGAGAGAGAGAGAGAGAGAGAGAGAGAGAGAGAGAGAGAGAGAGAGAGAGAGAGAGAGAGAGAGAGAGAGAGAGAGAGAGAGAGAGAGAGAGAGAGAGAGAGAAATACCCCACAATTTACGCCGCCATCGCCACCACCAAATGTTTCACACTTTATTTCATTCCAGCCGAACATAAAGTCTCACACCAGTTTATTACGGCGTGTGAGTAAATCCCTGCGTGGCTCAGTGTGTGTGTGTGTGTGTGTGTGTGTGTGTGTGTGTGTGTGTGTGTGTGTGTGTGTGTGTGTGTGTGTGTGTGTGTGTGTGTGCGTGTGTGTGTGTCTGTCTGTTTGCCTGCTTTTTGGTTTCATGTAGCTATGTAAATAATATAAATGTACAGATTGTATATAAAAAAAAAATGGAAATAAAAACGCAGTGCTCTCAGAATCTTGTCCACTTGAAAAAAAAAACATTACTCCTTAAAATCAACTTCCTGCTCTTCTGCCATTTTTGAAAACTCCTTTCTGCCAAGCTGCCCTTTTTCGGAAGCAGTTAATTGCTGCCATTTTCCTCCTTTTCTCATTTGCTTTCACTCCTTGTCGCAAACTCATCGTATATTCCAGTTACCTTTTCAGAGACCCTCATTTTTTTCATCCCCTTTATTCCCTTCCTGTGTTACCTTTTAGAAATACTTCCTTGCTAGTCAAATATGTATCCTTCCTCATTTTAATCCCTTCGAAAATACGTCCCTGCCTCTTACCCTTTCCAAAAACACGTCAAAGTCAGTCGGCCCCTTTAGAATGTACTCCTCGGCCTCATTCCCCCTTCAAGACACGTCCCTGGATCTTCCCTTTCCAGAAAAATAATTCGACGTTTCTTGCACCATCTTGGAAAGTACTCCCGGTCCCCTTAACCCTTTTAGACACACCTCCCTTGCCCCCTTGCCCCCTTGAGGAACCCAATTAGGCGGGGCGGCGGCACGGAGCTTATATATGAAGCAATTAGCAAGACGGTAACGAGCTTATTCGTAAGGGATGGCGCGTAATGAAACAAATCCTTCACGTGCATCACCTGGAGGTCGACGGGCCGTGCTTGAGGCGGGGGAGGAGGAGGAGGAGGAGGAGGAGGAGGAGGAGGAGGAGGAGGAGGAGTGGAGGAAGGTAGTAAGGTTGGGGGCGAGGAACATAACTCTTCTAGCTTATGAGTGGAAGAAAGAGTATTTGTTCAAGTCGAGAGAGTGATTGCCACCATCTCTCTCTCTCTCTCTCTCTCTCTCTCTCTCATACATATATTATTTCTCGCAGCCTATTATATGTCCACCATTTGTCCTTTTCGATCATCTTAGTTCATTGTCTTTGTCTTCCAATACATCGACACTAACGAGAAGACACTTAAGGGAGATTTTCCACTCCTTGCCGACTTTCCAGCTCTCACCCCGCGAGGCAACGACCAATTTGCGTTGAGAAAAGACAAAGAAAATGGTTCCCGAAGTCGGTGTCCTAATCAAGCTATAAAAAAATAATTGCCCTCATGACATATACCCTCGACGTGTGGCTGAAGGTATTAACTTGTATACTAGAAGACCCACACTAGAAAGAGGGATAAAATAAAGAACTTGTAATACGTTTATTGAAAAATGACTGATAGTGTGCTTGGGCGTGTGCGTGTGTGTGTGTGTGTGTGTGTGTGTGTGTGTGTGTGTGTGTGTGTGTTAACAGGTAGTATTTATAAACGTGTCTGGCGGGGAAAGTGACATTAGTAGTGGCGGCGGCGGCGGTGACGGTGGCGGCGGCGTCGGCGACGGAGGATGGATGGCAGACGCACTCCCTCACCTTCCAAACACACCCACAACCCTCCTGTCAGCTGCCTCAGGAACACGGGGAACACGGAAATGGGCAAGGACACGGGCATGAACACAGGCACAGACACATTCAAACGGCCATACAAGGGCGAACCAACAGTACAACACGACGCAGGTATACTTCACGAGCGAATAACGAGAGAACGCTTGACACGACACATACACGATCACGACCGAAGGCAGACACTGACACGAACACGACAGACCAGGCGCAGACGAGGCAACGGCAAGACAGGACAAGGCTATGAAGGCGCAGTGAGAGAATGCCGGACATACAAAACATAGGAAAACGCTTGGAAGAGGGAGATACGAGGAACGACATTGATGCTACGATACTATACGAACGAGAGCCAGAAAATACTCCATCACTACACAGGAATAGGAGAGAAAACGACAATAAGTGCGTTGGATGTACGAGACGAGAACGAAAAAAACAAACAAAAAAAACTAATGAGAAGGATTCGGATACACAGACACAGTAACAGAGGAAAAGAACGACGATACTGAAGAAATGAACGATACTGCGATTGAAGAGAACGATAGCATATAAATCCATCTAAATCAATCTAAATCAATACAAGTCTAAACACGTATTAATATAAACGAGAGAGAGAGAGAGAGAGAGAGAGAGAGAGAGAGAGAGAGAGAGAGAGAGAGAGAGAGAGAGAGAGAGAGAGAGAGAGAGAGAGAGAGAGAGAGAGAGAGAGAGAGAGAGAGAGAGAGAGAGAGAGAGAGAGAGAGAGAGAGAGAGAGAGAGAGAGAGAGAGAGAGAGAGCACCCCCCTCCCCCCCACAATGATTACTGGGTGGCAGGATGGACGGATCAGCAGCGGCAGTACAGCGATGAGGGCAATCAGGAGGAAAATTAAGTCCTCTATAGATTGTTACACACTCGGCCGTAAACACCGTAATTGCTCTGCGGATGATGACACAGTACACTCGTTGAAATATACTTACATACCGAAAACATGAACGCTCTCCGACTGTCTTTCTCTTTCTGTCTTTCCTCTTTTTTTTTCATCCTTTTTTCTACTTTCCCATTTTTTCATCCTTTTTCTCTTTCCTCTTTTTTTCGTCGTTTTTCTCCTTTCCATTTTTTCATCCTTTTTCTCTTTCCTCTTTTTTTCATAGTTTTTCTACTTCCCATTTTTTCATCGTTTTTCTACTTCTCATTTTTTCATCCTTTTTCTCTTTCCTCTTTTTTTCATCGTTTTTCTACTTCCCATTTTTTCATCCTTTTTCTCCTTCCCATTTTTTCATCCTTTTTCTCTTTCCTCTTTTTTTCATCGTTTTTCTACTTCCCATTTTTTCATCCTTTTTCTCCTTTTCCATTTTTTCATCCTTTTTCTCCTTTTCCATTTTTTCATCCTTTTTCTCCTTCCCATTTTTTCATCCTTTTTCTCCTTTTCCATTTTTTCATCCTTTTTCTCCTTTTCCATTTTTTCATCCTTTTTCTCCTTTCCCATTTTTTCATCGTTTTTCTACTTCCCATTTTTTCATCCTTTTTCTCCTTCCCATTTTTTCATCCTTTTTCTCCTTTCCATTCTTTTATCCTTTTTCTCCTTTCCATTCTTTTATCCTTTTTCTCCTTCCCATTTCCCCTTTTTCCATTTTTTCTCTCGCAATTCCTTCCATACTCTTCATATTGTGTCTCCTTATCCGTTTTTATTACTGCGTGTTCAACCTTGTATCGCTTAAAAAAAATCGATGGGTTTATAATATTATCGTAATCTATCGTTGTATCGTTCATTCGTTCATTCTCTCTCACTTCCTTATAGACACAAAAAAATAAATGTAAAAGAATAAAGAAAAAAGCGGTACTCAAGCCAATTACTTCCACACCCCAAGGACCCATCTTGTATCACACCATAGACAGACCATTAAACGATCAATATTCCCGCCGCAAGAGCCCGCGGTGACAGGACGGATCAACACACCCATTATCACCAACAGCGACACACTA
Organism: Eriocheir sinensis; assembly: GCF_024679095.1. Lineage (NCBI taxonomy): Eukaryota > Metazoa > Arthropoda > Malacostraca > Decapoda > Varunidae > Eriocheir > Eriocheir sinensis. The sequence goes on along the minus strand of NC_066513.1, from coordinate 21,422,951 downwards.
TGTATTTATAACCCACTCCGCCCCCTTCTCACGCTCACCTGCCTTATGTATATTCTCTATTCGCATTAACTCCGCTACGAAGTCCCTACCCCTTCCTATTTAAGTGTATATGGTTTTGGTCAGTCCACAAGCAAACTACGCCCCTTGCGCTAACTCTGCTTGTGACTGGTAAATGTTGGGATGGTTGCGGCTTATTGGTGGATGCTTGCTGTTGTGGGTGGAGCTTAATCGCAATGCTAGTAAGAACGGAGTATTACAGTAACGACAGAAATGCGATAAAAAGGCGAAATATTAATAGATGTTTAAATGGTTAAGGCTTTTTGGGTTTGGCTTCCTAGGATGCGTGGAGCTAAATTGCAATGTTAGTAGGGACAGAATATTGCAGTAAAGATAGAAAAAAAAGAACGCGAACTATTGGTAGATGATGGAAATGGCTAAAGCTTATTGGTGGATGCTTTCTGGTATTGGCAATGTAGGTAAGTATGAGCTAACTATTACAGTAACGACATAAGTGCGGTAACTAGAGCGGAATGTCCTCGAAGGTAGAAGAAACTCGACTTGCTCTCCCCGCGTCAGCTGCTCGGTGGTCAAGGAATGAATGATAGATAGTTGATAATTGCTGTTCGTTGGGGCTGCTATCAATCCTCTTAACATTCCTCGGTAATAGACAGCTGTAGGATACGTATGATGTGAAATGGAATGTAATTATATTTTAAGCTGATGGTGATGTGACGTATTGTGCCAATGACTTTTTTCTTTTCGAATGAGAATTAAGAGCAAAAGAAAGAGTAAATAGACAGTGAAAAAAAAGGAAAATGAGGAGGTGGTGATGATGATGATGTTGGTGAAATAACAGGAGGAGGAGGAGAATGAGGAGAAAGAAGAAATGAAAAGCTAAAGACGAGCAAGAACAAGTGCAGGAATAGAAAAAATTGATATATATGAAAATGAAGAATTTGATAACGGCGTATAAAAAAATATATAACGGAAGAGAAGTCAATAAAAAGGTGAACGAGGACGAGAAAGAGAACCAAGGTAAAGATAAGAAAGAAAATAAGAAGTAGAACGAGAAAAATAGAAAAATCGAAGACGTAAAATTTATTAAATAAGCCTGTTAGAAAAAAGGAAAAGAGAAAGAGAAAGAAAAAGAAGATAAAGAGGAACAGAACGAGAGAATTAAAGGAGGATCGAAGAGACGTTGAAATGAGTTGAATAATTCTGTTAGAAAGAGAAAGAAGAGCAAGAAGAAAAGAAAGAGAAGTAGGTCGAAAAAAATAAAAGGATGATCGAAGAGGCTTTAAAATGAATGTAATAAGTTTGTTAGAAAGAAATACAAGACGAAGAAAATAAAGATAAACAGCAGGAGAACGAGGAGACAATTAAAGGAGGATCGAAAAGACGTTGAATAAGTGTTACAAAAATAAACAAAATAAAGAACAAAGAAGAGAAAGAGAAGAGGGAGAGAAATTGAATGAGAAAATTAAAGGAGAAGTTGAATAAGTATGGCAGAAAGAAATATAAAAGAGAAAGAAAAAGAAAAAAAGGAGCAGGATGATAACATTAAAGAAGGATCGGAGACACGTTAAAAGGAGTTGAATACGTTTGTTTGCCTTCAGTGGGTCGTTATCGTCTCCGTCACCGAGAAAGAAACACACTGAGTCGCTGATCGAGTATTAATCATTCCCCCGAAGCCTGCTCCTTGCTCGTCTATTAATATTTATTGATATTTTCGTCGCCATCATCGTCCTCATTCCCTAAACATTATGCAAATCATTTTCATTTTTCATATTCTTTTTTTTGTCGTTCTTTTCCTTTATGCGATGTTATTTTCCTCTCTTTTTTTTCCTTTGTTGTTTTCTTTCTTTCTTCTGTTATTTTCTTTCTCAGTCTTTTTGTTTTTTTATCTCCTCATCGTCCTCATTCCCTTAACATTATACAAACCATTTTAATTTTTTATATTTCTTTTTTGCCGTTCTTTTCCTTTATGCGATCTGTTATTTTCCTCTTTTATTTTCCTTTGTTATTTTCTTTCTTTCTTCTCTGTTATTTTCTTTCTCAGTATTTCTTTTGTTTTTTTTATCTCCTCATCGTCCTCATTCCCTTAACATTATGCAAATCATTTTCATTTTTCATATTCTTTTTTGTCGTTCTTTTCTTTTATGCGATCTGTTATTTTCCTCTCTTATTTTCTTTCTTTCTTCTCCGTTATTTTCTTTCTCAGTCTTTCTTTTGTTTTTTATCTCCATTCGCTTGTTGTATGTTGTTCTCCTTTATCCTCTTTGGTTACCGCATTCGTAATTATAACACGTCACTTCATGTTTATATATTTGCCAATTACCTCCGTTATTACAATCCCCTTTCTCGTCATCCCCAATAATTTCCTCATCATCATCAACATTCATCACCATCCCCATCATTTGTCATTACTTTCATCACCATTTTTGTCATTGTCATTAGAATTCTCACCATCACCACCACCAATGTCACAACCATTATCATCGAGCCCCATTTCTTCCCTTCTCATCCATATCCTCTTCCTCATTGTCACCATCACCACCTAGCCTTCAAGTTTTCCTCCTCCTCCTCCATCTTATCATCTTCTTTGCCATCATCATCTTCACTAATTACACGATCATGACCTGGCCTCCCTTTCCTCCATCTTCTTCCTCCTCCTCCCGCTCCTCCTCCTCCTCCTCGTCATCACCACCATCACCATCGTCTGTCTGCTGGCCGGGGGCGGGACAAAGGGGTCGCCATTTAACACTGTCACGGCGTCTCGTTGAGGCTCCTAAAAACAGGCCCCTCAGCGGAAAGGTTCGGCCCCCTCAGGCTAAAAGGAACCTCATTAGTGGACGCCAAACCTACCTATCTACTTACCTAGCAGCTTATCTACCTCCCTACCTCCCTATACCTTACTACCTTCCTATCCGTCTACCTACCTATACCCATTTACCTACCTAACTTTACCTACCTACCTACCAACTTACCTACCAGCTTATCTACCTCCCTACTTCCCTAAACCTAACTACCTTCCTATCCATCTACCTACCTACCTACCTGTATCTACTTATCTATACCTATCTAACTACCTCTCTACCTATCTATCCATCTATCTATCTGTCTACCATCCTCTCTCTCTCTCTCTCTCTCTCTCTCTCTCTCTCTCTCTCTCTCTCTCTCTCTCTCTCTCTCTCTCTCTCTCGTTAGTCCAAACCACTTTTCCGGCATTTCACTCCCTCGCCATTTCCTTATTTTTTTCTGTTTTCAAATTGCTCTCTTTTTCTTCAGCTGGCTATCTCCCTCCCTATCTGTAACGAGGAGGAGGAGGAGGAGGAGGAAGAGAAGGAGGAGGAGGAGGAATACAGGAAAATAGGAGCAAATTACCTTATAATGAAGCTGTGTGTGTAAACAAAGGAATAAGGAGAGGGAAAAGGAGCCAGAGAAAGAAGAGAAGTCAGAAAGGGAGGGAAAACGAGGCAGAGAAGGAAAAGATAGAGGGGAGGCAGAGAGGGAAGAGATAGAGGGGAGGCAGAGAGGAAGAGAGGGAGGAGGAGGCAGGGAAGGAAAAGAAAGAGAGGGACGGAGAAACTATATGATTAGAAGATTTACATAGAATAGATGACGAAACACACCAAAAAACAAAACGAAAAAAACAAGGATGACGAAACAAAACGAGAAACCATAGGAATAGAAGATAAACAATTGCACAAGAGGAAGAAAAGAAGACAAAAAGGAAGAATGCAAAGAAGAAAAGACAAAGAAGAAAACAGATGAAACGCACGACGGGTAAAAAGCAGTGGAGTCAGATGGAAGAGAGCGGACGGCGAGTCTTGGGGCACCTTGGCGGCCCTACAGAAGGGTTGGTAACGTTTTTTGACCAGAATAATTACAGATAACATTAGGGAAGCGGCGGCGACTAGTTGAAATGCCGCTAGTCGTCTGTCTGTCTGTCTGTCTGTCTGTCTGTTTCTACCTTCTGGGACGGAGTTAGTTAGGTGTTGTATTTTCAGTCGTAAGAAGTTATATAAAAAAATCAACAAATCCAAGTAATCCCACACTAAAAAACCGGTCAAAATAGACAAATCAGCCTCATTATTATTGAAGACTAATACGACCTATAAAAAATGTAGCTATCTATCTGTCTATCTCACGAACGTCTAACGGAACAAGTGACCGATTAGAAAACTCCACCGAGACTCATCGAAGTCTAAGTCAGGGTCGTTTGATCATATCGGGACGCGCTTCCTCTCCAGGTGACGAGTTTGATGATTGAGGGATGGACGGAGGGGAGGGAAGGAAGAAGGGAAGGGAAGGGGGAGAGGTAAGGCAGGAGGGAAGGAGGGAAGGAAAGGCAGGAGGGAGAAGGGAAGGGGAGAAGTGTGACTAGAATGGGGTATGCACGGATATGGAGGTAGGAAGAGAGAGAAAATATTGATTGGAGATGTGAATGAAAGAAAATGGTGAATTGAGGAAGGAGAGAGAATCAGAGAATGAGAAGAAAAAGGAGAGGAGGTATGACTAAAATAGAGAATGAACGGATATGAAGGTATGAAAAGAGAAAAACAATGTTGAATGGAGATACGAAAGAAAGAAAACCGAGAAGAAAGGAAGGGGACACCAAGAAATGTAAAGGGTAAGGAAGGAAAGAGAAAAAAACGGAGAGAGGAGATATGACAAGAATGGAATAAGAACGGATATGGAGATATGGAAAGAATGGAAAAAATAATGAATTGAGACATGAGAGGAAGGATATCAAGAAAAATGGAAGGAGAAACCAGGGAATGTAAAAGGAAAAGCAGGAGAGAGAGAGAAGAGAAGGAAAGGGAAGGAGGAGGAATGACTGGAATGGAGTGTGGAAGATTTTAGGAGGAAAGAAAGAAGGAAAGAGAAGAATGAAAGAAGAGACAAAGTAAGGAAAGAGGTAAAGAAGGAAATAGTGAGGAGGGAGAGAAGGAAAGAAGGGAGAAGGTGTCACGAAGAAATGGAGTAAGAATGAGTATACAGAAAAGAAACGTGAAAATGAAAGCTGAAAAGAAGTATGAGTGAAAAAAAATGGTGAGAAAATGTTAAATGAAAGAGAAGGAGAATGCTGAAAGGAAGTATGAAAGGAAAAATCAGGAAAGGAAAACGTTAAATAGTTAATGAGGAGAGAAAAGGGTAGAGAAAAAAAAAAGACAAATGTAGAGGAAAAAAAAAGAATAAGGAGTAACTTGAGGGACGTGTATAGAGGTAGAAGGGGAAAGGGGGAGAGGAAGGAGGAGAAAGAAGGGAAGGAGGAAGGAAACTGTAAAGCCGTATGGAAGGACAGCGGGTGAGGTTTATGATAAGAGGGAAGAGAAGAATGGATAATAACTTTAAAAGAATTAGGACCTCGAGGAGACCGATGACTGACGGAGGAGAGATACGAGGAGAAAATTTGATGAACGTGAGGAGAAAAAAAAAGGTAGAAAAATAAATATGAAATGAAATATGAGACGAAGGAAGGAATTTATGAACGAAAAAAGATGGTTGCAAATGATAAAATAGAAAAAAATATACCAGAAAAGTTAAGAAAAGTAATATGTAATAGAAATATACTATAAAAAAAGAAGTGGGAAGAGAAAAATAAAACAAGCCAGCACACACATAATAAACAAACAAATACACATAAAAAAACACTACTACACACAAAAGATATATACAAACAAATACACAGAACAACACACACACACACACACACACACACACACACACACACACACACACACACACACACACACACACACACACACATTATGCCATACACACCCTCTCCCTCTCTCTCCCTCCCTCCCTCCCTTTATAACCTTGCGTCAACACTTATAAATAACAATGGTAATTATGACCTCCGTGTTGCATAACTGGCGCCATCTACAGTTGTGGCGGATGCAGTAGTAGTAGCAGTAGTAGTAGTAGTAGTAGTAGTAGTAGTAGTAGTAGTAGTAGCAGTAGTAGAGATTGTGTAATGGAAAAGGTGGTAGGGAAAGTAGTGGTAGAAACAGAAGTGGAAGCGTTGTTGATGGTAGTGGTGGTGGAAGTGGTGGTGGTGATGGTGTTGGTGGTGGTGGTGGTCGTGGTGGTGGTAGTGGTGGTGGTGGTGGTGGTAGTAGTGGTCGTGGAGGTGGTGGTGGTGATGGTGGTCGTGGTATTGGTGGTGGTAGTGGTGGTAGTGGTGGTGGTGTTGGTGGTGGTGGTGTTGGTGGTGGTAGTGGTCGTGGTGGTCGTGGCGGTCGTAGTCGTTTTTCAGGGTCACGTTATGGGCTGAGCTGACTTTAATATCTCCATTACCGGGGCCGCACCGAGACCGTTCGGCGACTGGTGCTGACTGCTGATCGCCCCTCGTCAGCAGGTGTCCGGCTATCGCTACCTGCTAACCGGCCCGGACTGCTAACTGGTCAATTGTGTGCAGCGACTGGTTGACAGGTTGACTGGATGTGTTGACGGGGATGATTTGGGATGGTTCGGATGTGATGGGTGGCTTAATTTGTAGGCTATGACTGAGTACGAAGTGAATGACAATTGAGGTAGATGACTAAACCTAACTGATGTCCGACTGACTGGCTGACTGACTGACTGACTGACTAACTGGATAATTTAAGTACCGAGTGAATGACAATTGAGTCCGACTGACTGGCTGACTGACTAAATGACTGACTGACTGACTGACTGACTGACTGAAGGGCTACATGAATTAACGGTTTCCTTCCTGTGTACTCATCTAGCTAACTGACTGTCCGGCTAACTAGCTGACTGAGGGACTGAAATATTAGCTGAATTACTTACCTGTCCACCCATCTACCTACCTATTATTCTACTAGCCATCCTATATATCTATCGATCTATTTACCTATGTATCTATAACTCAACCTATCTGTGTGTTACCTATTAATAGATCATTTATATCCAGAGATTAGTCAAAAGGACGAATGACTTGGAAAGATGTTCCTGGGTCGTTCTTTCTTATAACTGTTTATTTCTGACCCTCGCGCTGCCTGGATAGTAATATTTTTTCATTCTTTCTCTCTTCCGAATAACACTTATTCCGTATATGTATCGTTGTTGGCAGCAATATCAACACGGCAGAATACATACTAAGCCTCGTGTGTATTTCGTGTCAGCTTGTTATATCTACACATACTTATTTACCCTCCCGATGACGTCAACATCTTATCGCCATTGGCGGGGGCGAGCAGCCTCATCAGAATCCTGCCCTATGATTGGTGGACGCGCGTGACGTTACTAGAATCCTCGTCGGCGATTGGCTCAGCACAGAACGACCTCATCCCTTGCATAATGAGGTGGTGACGGCCGATAATTGCGGTATAAATGATTCATTTTCGATAATCACCGTCATTTGGGGACCTTGAGGCGAGATGGAGGTGTCCGAAGCGAGGTTTTTAAAAGGGCTGTTAAGGAGGAGCGTTGCGTTACTTAAGGATAATGGATGTTTTAGATAAGTGTGATGTTACGATGGCTTACGAGGGCGAGTTGATGGAGTCTGGTACGTCATGGGTTGCGGCAAGTGATGGAGGCGTGTCAAGGGTGGATTGTAAAGCGTTATATAAAGTGGATGTGTAAAAAATGTACGGTACCGGGTGATAAGTTTTGTAGCGTGAAAGAAAATGCAGCGAGAGATTATTATAGCTGGTGTTGATAAGAGACTGATATCTGTGTGAGTGAGGCTAAATGGTTCTTCTGTATGTGATGCAGGTTATTGTGTTGAAAAAGTATTGTGCATGGTGTGTTAATGTTGAGAATTGCTTGTGTTGACTGTGTGTGTTAGCGAAATTGTGATGTAAGAATTGATAACCGTAGATGTTGATAAAGAATTCTTGGTGTGGATGTTATTGTCACGTCGAGAAAGAAGATTGCGCATGAAGTATTAATGTTGATAAATGTTTGTGTCTGTCTGTCTATATATGTTGGTGAAGCTGTGTAGATGTTGTGTATGGTAGAAAAAATATGGAAAACTGAAAAAAAACTCCCTCACCAGCACAATTTAGGTCGATCATCAATAAATGGCCTTTAAGGTGGGAAAATGGGGTTAGAAACTTGCACATGAAAATCCTAATCAGCAAAACAATCAACAAACAAATATGAACTAAATCAAAACATCCCCCCCCCCCCCAAAAAAAAATAATAAAACTGCCACTCCCCCCAGAAAATCAGACATCAGTAAAAGATTAAAAGAACAAATAAAAACCAAATCCAAAACGGCCAAGAAAACAAACCATCTAACTCTAAAACAGAAAAAAAATCGAAACTAAGTGGAATATAGGAGAAAAATCAGAGGCGTTATCAGAAAAAAAATACGAAAACGAAATAAGAACCAAACCCAAACGGCCAAGAAAACCAACCATCTTCCTCTAAAAACTAACAAAAAAAAATCGAAACTAAATAGAAAATAGAAGAAAAATCAAACTTATGGCGGTGGAGGCGGCTACAGCGCTCTTAGTCACCTCTACGTTAACGCTTAGTCATTAGTACTGTAGAAGGACCGAGACGTATAAGTAGACCAACTACGAAGAGGGAGGAGGAGGAAGAGGACGAAGAGGAGGAGGAGGAAGAAGAGGCAAGGAAGGTAAAGAGGCCAAGCCATACACAGGTGGCCACTTAGGTCTGATTGAGAGGAACAGAGTGTGTGGAGGGAAGGAGGAAGGGAGGGAAGAAGATAGGGAGGAAGGGAGGTAGGGAGGGCCGAGGGTGATTTGGGCTATCGGTCCCCGCGGAGTGGAGGGAAGAGGGAGACGTAAAGGTTGGGGAGAATTGGCTGGAGGTAAGAGGAACAGGGGGAAGAGAATGACGGAGGGGGGAAGGAACGAGTGAGAAGCAAGAGGAAGGAAGGGGTGAATGAGGTAAAGAAGAAAGGAGAGTGATTGAGGGGAGAAGGAAGGGAGGGTGAAGTAAAAAGGGAAGGAGAAAGAAAAGAGTAAATAAGGGAATTAAGGGAAACAGACGAGAGAGAGGTAAGTGGAAGGGAGGAAGGGAAGGGTGAATGAGGTAAGGAAGAAAAGAGTGATTGAGGGAGGGAATGAGAAGGGGAGGAGGAAGAATGAGTAAATGGGGAAATATGAAAAGAGGGAATGAGGAAGGGAGGAAGTGAATGAGGTAAGGAAGAGAGTGAATGAGGGAAGAAGGGAGTGTGAAAAAGGGAAGGAATAAGAAAAGAGTAAGTAAAGGAATAAGAAAAGAGGGAGTGAATGAAGGGAATAGGAAGGGTGAGAGTGAAGGAGGGAGGAAGTAACAGAGGAAAAGTGGAATGGATGGATGAAGAAGGTGTAAAGAGAAGAAAGGTGGAAGGGAGAGAGAAAGGAGGAAAGAAGGGGACAACCGAAACCACGAGCGAAGGAAGGGAAGGAAAAGAGAGGTGAAGGGAAGGAAAAAGGGGGAAGGAGTGAGGAAAGGGGGAAGGGATGAACAATAGTTTTAGAAAGTATAAGATGAAGGCGTCTGAGAAAAAAATAATAATTGCTTGAACGCAGAAAAAAAGGGAAGCATAATTTGCGGGTAAAAGTGGAGAGGAAAATTATTACAGAAAAAAAAAGATGGAGGAAAATTTAGACGAAAACAATAATAGCAGACGAAAACATTGACTGGACCACCAAAAATAAACCGAGCGAAAAATAGAAAGAAAAGTAAAGAAAATAATGCAATAAGAAAAAGGAAAAACAAGGAAAAAAAAACAGAGGAAAGAAAATGAAAGATGAGACGAAAATGAAAAAGAGAAGAATTATGGAAGCGACGAAACGAAGAACAGGAGGAAGAAGGGAGGCAAGAAGGTGGAGAAAGAGGAATGTGAGGAATAGGGGAAGAAGGAGGAGGAGGAGGAGAAGAGGAGGAGGAAGAAGAAAACGGGGAAGAAGGGATCATGGAGTACAGCGGAGTGTGGGGGAAGTAGGAGGAGGAGGGAGGAGGAGGAGGAGGAGGAGGAGGAGGAGGAGGAGGAGGAGGAGGAGGAGGAGGAACAGAGGGGGAAGGTAGCAGAGAAATCAGTCCACCTGGAATATCGTGTCTCCAGGTGAGTTAATTGATGGGGACACGCAGGTGGTGCAAATCACAGAGCCCCGCGATATACAACTCAATTCCGGGGACACTCCAAGGCAAGGTGCGCGCCTCCCTAATTTTGTCACCTGCCACAAGCCGCGCGTTAAGCCAGGTGAGGAAACGACAGGTGCGCCGAGAGGGGAAGGAAAGGCGAGACGGGGACGGATTAGAGACTCGAGAATGTATACACTGACAGGGGAAACAGAAAAGGGTAAAAGAATACTGAGAAATGGGAGAAAAGGAAGAAAATGGCGAGGGATAGCAATGGGAAGTGAAAGAATGGAATGGTGGAAGATTGTACGGGAATGTATACACTGACAAGGGGGACAGAAAAGGGGGAAATGAGTACTGAGAAATAGTAGTAAGGTATGGAACATGGTGGATAAAGAGGTGTACGGGGAAGAGAAATAAGGAGAGAAATAATGTTGTGAAGGAATAATGTATACGAAAATGTATGCTGAGGGGGGACAGAAAAGAGGGAAAGGAATATTGAGAAATGGGGAAAAGGGGGCAGAAAATGATGGAAGAAGAGAGGGACGAGGGAGGAAAGTGAGGAGTGAGAGAAAGACAACAAAGGAAAAAATGTACAGGAGAGCATGAAGGAAACTGAATGTAGGAAAAAAAACAATGAAAGTTAAAGAAGTGAAGAAAAACGAGGTGGAAAGGGAAATGGAGAAAGAGGTGAAGGAGAAACAAGGGGGAAGATTAGGAAGGAACGAGAAGGCAACAGAGGAACTAAATGAAGAGGAGAACGAAAGATAGATAGGAAAAGGAAAGAGGAAGCCGGGACAGGTGACAGGAAGGGAGTGCGACAGGTAGCAGGAGGAAAGAGGGGAAAAAACGAGGGGGAAGCAGAGGCAGGGAATACAGATAACAAGGGGAGAGGGGAAACGAAGGGAATGGGTGACAGGTAGAGAGGGGAAGGGCGAACAGGTGACGAGGGGTAAGGGGGGAGGTGACAGGTAGGTGAAGGGGAGGAGATGAAAATATAACACGAAGATTTAGGACAACAAACACGTCGAAAGAGTTTATTTTGAACACTTACACACATGCCTCTCTCTCTCTCATTCTCTAATTCTCATTCTCTAATTTTCATACATGTTTTCATTCTAGTTTTCATTCTTCAGTTCTTTCTCTTCTTCTTCCATTTTTTCTCTCTGTTTTTTTCATTCTTTCTCAATATTCTTTCTTTCCCACAGTCTTTCATTCCTTCAGTCTTTCTTTCTTTCTCTCATTTTTTATTTTCTCTAATTCTTCAAGCTCTCATTTTTATTTTTTCTCTAATCCTTTCATTTCTAATACAGTTCTTCCATTCTTTCTTTCATTTTCTCTCTCCCTCTCCCTCTCTCTCTCTCACACATTCTGACTATCATTTCCACACCTTAAATATTCATTGTCTCTTCAGCATTTACTAACGAGCTGGTTCTCGTGTCATTAGCAAACTGGTTATTAATGGCTCCAAATGACTCCTAATGAAGCAGAGCCCATGATTTTCGCGGCTTCAAAAAGAAAACCCAAAAAGAAGAACTGGCAAAGAAGAAAATTTATACGATATTATGTTGCATCTTTAGCGAGTTAATGATGAAGGAAGAAAGGAAGGGAGTGAAGAAGTAAGAATAAAAGAAAATTTAGAGAATGAAAGGACAGACCAAAGGAAACTAAAAAATGAAAAATTGCAAAATAAGATAAGAATTTGCAGGGGAAAATACGTAAAAGGTATAATGTTCCTCTCCTCTGTAAGTTTATAATGAGGGAAGAAAGAGAAGGGAGTGCAAAACAAGACAGAATAAATAAAGAAGACTTGGTAAAATGAATGAAAATAAAAAGAAAATAGCGGGAACAGACAAGAGTACGTATGCATAATTTTGTACAACTATTTTGGTGAGTTGAAAAATTAGAAATGAGATGCGTGACACAGCAACTGAAAATAAATATAAAACCAAAGATCATATGGAAGTAAGCAGAAAGCAACTCGCTGTCAAATAAGGTCAAGGAAATGAAAGTTGCAGCTGAAAGGAAGAGAAAAATCAAAGCAGGGAAAATTAGGTTAACGAAGAAAAGTAGTAAGAAAAGAAGTAAGAGAAAGTGGAAGGGAAAAACAGAACAGGCTTAAGAAAGGTGATAAAAAATAAACTAAAGAGGTAATTACAGACACAGAGAGGGGGTCAACGAAGAGAGAGAGAGAGAGAGAGAGAGAGAGAGAGAGAGAGAGAGAGAGAGAGAGAGAGAGAGAGAGAGAGAGAGAGAGAGAGAGAGAGAGAGAATAGCCTGATGGTGACCTCGGGCGCTGATTGGCCCATAAATAGCCTAGGAGAGAGTGACGTCACGCGCCAGTTCATCTTCCACACGGGATCACTATTTCACTCATCGACGCCCCACTCTGGCCCTTACGACGCCTAATACCAGGGTCGACACTCCCTTGACGCCCCTAATGAAGGCTTCCAAGCAAAAACATGAAGGGCTTACGGCAAAAATTTTAGTGTTGAATCGCCGAATTAGCATAAAAAAAAACGACGAGGGGGAAGGAAGGAGAACGAGGTAAGCCATATTTCCCCTCACCTCCCTTTCCTCCTTACCTTCCTTCCTACCCACCTACCTACTCCTTCCCTCCATTCTTATATATAAAAGTTAACGAGGGGGAGGGGAAAGGTGAGGGAAGGGAGGGGAGAGATGTAAGCTGAATTTCCCTCAATCTCTACCTCCTCTCTTCCCTCCTTACCTATACCAACCTACCTATCTACTTCCCAGCATCCTTACACAAAGTTAACAAAGGGAAGGGGGACGAGGAAAAGGGGGGGGAGGTAAGCTAGACTTCCTCCCTTGCCCTCCCTTCCTCCTTCCCTATACCTTCCCATCTATCCTACTCCTTCCTTCCCTTCATCCTTACTCTTAATAGTTAACGAGGGAAGGGGTGAAAGTAGGAGGAGATGGCAAGCTATATTTCCCTTTCCCTTCCTTCTTATCTACCTACCTACCTACCTTCTTACCTTCCTACTTACCTTCTTATCTCCTTTCCTTCGTCTGAAAAGTAAGAGGGAGGGGAGAATGAACAGGGAAATAAACCATATCTCTCTTTCCTCCGTCCTTATCTACCTATCTACCTGCCTATCAACTTCCCTTTATCCTTACACATAAAGAAAGGGAAAAGAAGGAGGGGAAAAGGGAGAAGCAGCTATCTATACATCCCATCGCTCCCTCTTTTCCTATCCACACCCCTCCCTTCCCGTCTCTACCCTACCTAACTCTCCTGCTTCTTTCCTACCTTTCCTATCCACACTCCTCCCTTCCCGTCTCTACCCTACCTAACTCTCCTGCTTCTTTCCTACCTTTCCTATCCACACCCCTCCCTTCCCGTCTCTACCCTACCTAACTCTCCTGCTTTCTTCCTATCCACACCCCTCCCTTCCCGTCTCTACCCTACCTAACTCTCCTGCTTTCTTCCTACCTTTCGTATCTACACCCCTCCCTTCCCGTCTCTACCCTACCTAACTATCCTGCTTCCTTCCCACCTCTCAACCTACCTACCTCCCCTGCTCCCTACCTACCTTTCCTCCTTCCTACCTGCCTCCTTCCCTCCATCCTTCCACTTAAACGAGCCCTTGTTTACGGCCGTCATTAGCTCATGTAATTCTCCTCGAAACAGTCCCTTCACCACCCGGCCTATCAAACTTCGCCCGGAACCTGCCATATCTTGCATATTAATTGGGTCTAATAGGGACTGCAAGAGCGTAATTGGTTTTAAACGCTCGAGTAATCAGCGGTGCGCGCCAACAAATAGCGGGTACAGCGCGGCGCCCACCTTATTATGGCTTAATATTAATGGCGACGTGATTCTCTCTCTCTCTCTCTCTCTCTCTTTCCTTCCTTCCCTCGGTGTGTGTGTGTGTGTGTGTGTGTGTGTGTGTGTGTGTGTGTGTGTGTGTGTGTGTGTGTGTGTGTGTGTGTGTGTGTGTGTGTGTGTGTGTGTGTGTGTGTGTGTGTGTGTGTGTGTGTGTGTGTGTGTGTGTGTGTGTGTGTGTGTGAGGGGAAGTGCCGTTTAGTTTTTGGTTCCTTGTTTCTTCTCAGTGTCTCGTGTTTATCGCTTTCCCTTTAAAACGAAATGCAAAAGTATTATCATTATTATTATCAGTATTTTTATTATTAACACCAATAGAATTACTTTTACCTTTACTATGCTTATTATTTTTTTTACGTCGGTTATTGGAGCTTTTAATTTTATTCTACTACTCATATTTCTCATGTCGGTGGCGTTTGAAGGGAATTTCTCAAGGGTTAGTAATCTCTATACATGCATATTTTTTCGTATTCAAGTGTGTCTGTAAATTAACTACCTTATTTTTGTCTTCATCTTTTCTATTCTTTCTAATGTTGCTTGTGAATTTTTCCGAGCTGTTCTGTTTTGTTGCTTTTTAATTCGTTATTCTAATCTTCGTGAACACCTGCGTGAATCCATTATCCAAAACCTTACACCTGAACGCTCCGCTCAAGTATTAGATTCTGATTAAGATTTCGATTAAGAACACTCGGCTCACGTCCCGTCCATTTCAACGCCTGTTCCACTTTGAAAACCTATCTGCTCATCTATCTATCGCACGGGATATTCCTCTATCAGCCCTACAATTTTATCTATCCATCTCCCCATATCTTTTTTTACTCTGCCACTTCCTCTCTCACATCACCTCCATCCCTCCCTCCCTCCTCTTCCTCTTCCTCCTCCTCCTCGTCTTCTTCCTCCTCCTCAAAGTGGCTAACTGGCTGGCTAATTCGATCGCTTCAGTCCAACAATTGATCTCAGTGAGGGTCGGGCAGGGCGGTTCCTCTTCCCAACTAACCACCCGGAAAATTCGGCGGATCGGGTATTTGGTCGGCTTGTTGACTTAGCTCCTCCCTCCTCCCTCCTCCCTCTTCCTTCCTCCTCCTCCTCCTCCTCCTCCTCCTCCTCCTCCTCCTCTTCTTTTCCTCGTCGTTCTTCTTCATGAACCTCTCTCCTTTTATTCGATGTTATTTTTTTTTCTCCTGATTTTTTCCTCCTCCTCCTCCTCCTCTTCGTACTCCTCTTTTCCTCTTCTTATTTTCTCAGTATTCCTCTTCTTTTCCTCCTTCTCCATTTGCCCCCCCCCCCTTCCTCCTCCTCCTCCTCCTCTTCGTACTCCTCTTTTCCTCTTCTTATTTTCTCAGTATTCCTCTTCTTTTCCTCCTTCTCCATTTGCCCCCCCCCTTCCTCCTCCTCCTCCTCTCCCCCCTCCTCATCTTACTCCACCCACACCAAACTCCTATCATTCACGCTCTCCCTCTTTGTCCCCTCCTCCTCCTCCTCCTCTCCTCCTCTTCCTCCTCTCGTTTAAACATTATTTCCCAGATCTCCCATCCTCGTTGCGCATTTTCCTCTTTTGAACAGAACGGTTTTTTTAGGGGGGGGGGGGGGGTGCTGACAATCCTAAGTGTTGTCGTTTATTGTTGCTGTTGCTTGTGTTTCTGTATTTGTTAATGTTCTTGTTGGTGCTGCATCGAAGGAAACATGCACCTTATGACTTTTAACCTGTATTAAAAAAAATCACAAGTGGGATGAGCTCCATGGCCCGGCAACATGTGTGTGAACGTCATTGGAATTTTGGCCTGATTTTGAGTTCAGCAGCAACCTCTAAATCTATAATACACTAAATGGGAGCAGATTTCACCGTACGTGTGGTGTCATGTGGCGCTTGCCGCGTCACAGTGTTTACGTGAGATCACTGGCCTATGCCTACAAATGCCAAGAAAATGCGGTGGTAA
Organism: Eriocheir sinensis; assembly: GCF_024679095.1. Lineage (NCBI taxonomy): Eukaryota > Metazoa > Arthropoda > Malacostraca > Decapoda > Varunidae > Eriocheir > Eriocheir sinensis. Next base: position 21,407,117 of record NC_066513.1, on the reverse strand, counting down.
GACGAAGTTATTGTTCTCTTCGACGGCATAGAATTATCCTTTATGCCTATATTTCGAACGATTTTGAAGAGTATAGTCCCCTCTTACTATCTGGGGAAAACATACACCCCGCACGATAAACAGAGGAGGGTAGATAAGATGCAAGATAGGCTGAGGAAAAAAGGGAACTGTTACTGCAGAAACTACGAAAAATTACCACTACTACTACTGTTACTACTACTACTACTACAACTACTACAAATAAATATAATAACAAAAACACGTCGATCAGTCGGGTCAGCGGAGAGGCGAAAATACCTTATCAAAGACACCGAGGAAACTTGTGATTCCTGCATAACGCTTACGGACTCAAGTAAATATTGACTACGGTGTAAATATTGATTATGGTGTATACATGGCAAGCGTCAGACCCGCCCAGCACGTCTTTACTGTAAACTAAATATGATTGTTTATGTGTGTGTGTGTGTGTGTGTGTGTGTGTGTGTGTGTGTGTGTGTGTGTGTGTGTGTGTGTGTGTGTGTGTGTGTGTCGTAAGAGGCTGAGACTGATCATTCCAAGTTTCCCAAGGCTTTGTGACCGTGATTTAGGGGGAGAGAGGGAGGGAGAAGTGAAAGAGGAAGGAGATAGGGAGGGGAGGAGGGGGAGAGACTTCTTAAGACTCAAAGATCCGCCGCGTCCCTTCCGACAGTGGGGAGGAGGAGGAGGAAGAGGAGGAGGAGGGGGGGGAGGAGGAGGACGACGTAATCCCTTTCCTCTGTATCATTCTACCCATCCTTACTTTCACCTTTCCCTTCATCTCTCTAATCTCTCTCTCTCTCTCTCTCTCTCTCTCTCTCTCTCTCTCTCTCTTCTATATATATATATATATATATATATTTAATTTCCTCTTTCCTTGAAACTAATACTCATGTTTTCCCTAAATATTTCCTTGCCCTTTACTCGCCCTCCCTCCCTCTTTGGATTGGCATTTCCCCATGTTTTTTTTTTCTCCCTTCCATCTCGTCTTTCCCTTCTGAGTCATCGTAACTTTACTTGATCTTACGTACGACAATATTCCAGTTTTCTTTTTATTCAATTTCTCTTTCGCTATGTTTTCTCTCAATGTGAAACGAGAATGATTAATGAAAGCCACTGAACTCATGCACATTGTTACGAAGATTTCTCAGAATTTTCGTATATAAAATAATTTCTAACTAACGACGTACAATCCAGAGTCATTATCTCCTTATCCTTCAATTTAATATACATGCACTAAGTTTATTGTTATCATTTACTTTCTGATTATAATATTTTGGATCAGGTTCAGCACAAGTTAAATGGGTTCAGGTCTTAATTAGATAAGTAGTGGTAGTTTTTGTCTCGTATTTAAATAAACGCCAGAAATACTAATGTCATCCACGCATCATTAATAAGAGTTAATTTATTGAGACATTCCGGGGAGTCGAGTGTGTTCCCAAGAATAATAAATTGTTCACTAGCGATTGTTCAGTTTTAAAGACAAGAATAATACTGAGTGAAATTGTCGGATGTAGTGTGTGTGTGTGTGTGTGTGTGTGTGTGTGTGTGTGTGTGTGTGTGTGCTGGTGACGGGGACGAATTGTGACGTGGCCGAAATCTCTATAAAAGTCGTAGGGTAGAGGCTGGACCCGGGGCTCTCCCTCTTTCTCTTCCTCATTCCCTCCCTCCCTCTCTCTCTCTCCCTTTCATCCTCACTCCCTCTCTCTTTCGCGTGCCTTTTCTCTCTTCTCTCACCTGTCTCCCTCTCTCTCTTCTTCCTCCTTTCCAGTCTCATTTAAAATCCTCCTCCTCCTCCTCCTCCTCCTCCTCCTCCTCCTCCACCTTCACATATATCTTCTCGTTCTCCTTCACTCTTCTCAAGGATTCACTCTTCCTCCCTCTATCTTTTCTTCCATTATTCTTCCTTCTTCTCTCCTCTTCCTTTTCTTTTCTACCTCTAAGTCATTCTCTTTTCTCACTTCGCCTCTTTTATCGTTTTAGCATTTAACCGCCTTTTCTATTCCCTCTATCCTTCCTTAAGTCACTACGTAAATTCCCCTTGCTCTTCTCTCCTCGCTTTTCATTTCCCTATTTATCTTCTTTATCACAGCCTCCCTTCTTCCTCTCATTTCCCAAGTCACCTCGTCTCTCCTCTTCCTCTCCTCTCCCTTTCTTCATTCTATCTATCTTCTCGTCCCCCGAATCATCCTCACCTTCTCACTCCTCATCCTCTTCTATCTCTTTCTCCATTCTTCTACTTCTCATCTCTATCACTTCGTTCGTTCTTCTCGTGCCCCAAGTCACCTTCTCTCCTCTCCTTCCTACTAACATCCCCGCCCTCCCATTCCCGTCCTCTCTCCCTCCCCCTCTTCCTCTTCCTCTTGCGCCCCCTCCGGCTGGTATGCGGGGAGACAACGATGAACCACCAATCCGGCTTTTTGCCCGGCTGACGAACAAGGGCTGACACACAGGCTGACACTGCCGACACCGATGGTCCAGCCGATGATTCCTGACAAATAGTGGTCAGAGCCGGACTTGCTTATCATGGCCTGGCAATAGTCGTGGTGGTGGTGGTGGTGGTGATGTCTCTAATGGATGGCGTATTGCTTTTAATGGTGGTGGTGATAATGGTTAGTTAGGCTCCGAGGATGTTTGGGTGATGAGCAGTGTAGTGGTGGTGATTCTGGTGGTGGTGGTGATGAGCAAGGAGGTTTAGGGGGTATGAGTATGCTTAAATGGTGGTGAGTGTGGTGGTAGTGGTGATGGTGGTTATTGTGGTAGGCAGTTTGAAGTGGTAGTGATTGTTGTTGTGGTGGTGGTGGTGGTGTTAGGTAGTTTGAAGTGATAGTGATTGTGGTGGTAAATGGGAAAGTATGGAGATTAAAGCTGAGAAATACTAAAAAAAATGTTATATAATGGTGATGGTGATTGTGATAGCAGTAGTAGTGGTAGTAGTAGTAGTAGTAGTAGTAGTAGTAGTAGTAGTGGTAGTAGTAATAGTATCAATAATAAACACTGGAGAAAAAAAAAATGCTTGATACAAAAATGCACTTGCACTTAACGACTAAAGAAAAAATATAAAAGCCACGACAAAAAAAAAATACATTAATGATAATTTAGTCATATAAACATGTTAGCGATGAGAGGTGCAGGAATGATGATAATAGTAATAATGATAATAATACCAATTCATCTTCAATAAAAATAGCCATGAAGATTGAGAAGACAAAAAACAAAGGATGGACGTGGGTGTATATATATTTTTAATGGAAGAAGGGAGAAGGGAGAGGGGGTGAGAAGGGGGTAGAAGGAGGATGAAGAGAAGAAGAAGGAGGGGGGGTGGAAGGGGAGGAGAAAGGTGGAGAGATGACGAAGGGAAGATGAGGACGATGATAAAGACGAGGAAGATGACGGAGCGGCTACAAGTCTATCTATCATTCCTTGCCGTCACCAGTTGTTTGTACGTGTGTGTGTGTGTGTGTGTGTGTGTGTGTGTGTGTGTGTGTGTGTGCGACTGTGTGTGTGCTGTCCGTAGAGTTTCTCCTATACAAAACTTCACACACACACACACACACACACACACACACACACACACACACACACACACACTGCTACATCCATTTCGTTTCTTATGCAACGGCGTGATAAGAGGAAGAAGAAACAATGTAATAAATGAGGCGTTGGAGATAAGAGATGAAAAAAGGAGCCCTGAATTGTTTATTGAAGACAGTGATAAACATGGGAAGGTTGAACTGGGTCTCTCTCCACGGCGATAACACGTGAGGGAGTGAAGAGGAAGTGGAGGGTAATAAGGAGGAGGAGGAGGAGGAAAGAAACGGGGAGGAGGAAGATAAAAGATGTCGTTGGCTCTTTTTTTCTGCCTCAACAATTTAAAAAGAATTCGAATTGATGATAAGATTATTTTTTTTGTCATTAATTCGCTACCACTCACCACCATCTTCAACTTCAACTTTTTTTTTACGGGAAAGGAAGCAGCTCAAGGGCAAAAATAAATGAGAAAAAAAGTCCGTTAGAAAATAAAAAGAGCATATACATAAACACCACTTGTACTAACACCAACACAAAAAAATCATCACCACCATCACCACCATTATCATATCCAGTACCATCAACACTTTCACTACTACCACCTTAAAAAAAAACACTCAGCACCATCACCACCACTGCCATAATCACCATTCTCATCACCACTATCACACAGCCAGTATCATCACTACCCTCACCACCTCCAGCAATCTTAAAATATAATCACCACAGCAATTACGAGTACTTTCACCACCACCACCACCACCGCCGTTAACACTATCACCAGCATCACACCACCACGACTACCACCACCCTTGCCAACCTTACAACTGCACTCTACTGGGACTGAAAATTGTGTACGACCGAAAGTTGATCTCCATTGCATTTTTTTTCATTGTTGTTTTCTCTTTTTTACGCCCTTGCACTGTCTCCTTTGCTGTACGTTCATGAAAGAGAAATACGATACAACCAAAACAATACAATAAATATTCAATAGTAATAAATATAAAGACATAGTAGTCGTACATATACAACTTTTGCATGCAGGTTAAGAAATATATATAAAAAACAACTCGATATACTCCCTCGTTTCATTTTTCATTCATGGTGTTCGAAGAGTAACAAAGAAAAAATATTACTTAAACATTTATATATTTTTTCGCATATAGATGAAGGAACATATATAAATAAAGTAACGCGATATAATTTCTTGTTTTATCTTTTATTGATGTTGTTCGAATAGCAATATAAAGAAAAAATATGAATCTTATGTATATACTTCTTTGCATGTACATGAAGATCAAAGAAAGAACCTCGATATATTCCTTTGTTTCATTTTTCATTGACGGTGCTCTGAGCCATTCACTTCCTCGCTCGGCACCGCTCACCCCCACAAGTTACGAGTGTATGCAGATTGATGAATAAAAAAAATAAACTCCATGACCAAGTTGGGAGCAAATGTCGCATAAATATTTGAGAGGCGTTCCGTGTTGACGCTGTCTTTAATATGCATAAGAGATTTAGTTTCATTACACCTTAAACAGTAACAACAACAACATCAGCAAGAACAACAGTGCAATCAAGAGGAGTAATAGCACACACACACACACACACACACACACACACACACACACACACACACACACACACACAGACAAACAGAGAGAGAGAGAGAGAGAGAGAGAGAGAGAGAGAGAGAGAGAGAGAGAGAGAGAGAGAGAGAGAGAGAGGAGAAAATGAGAAAGAAAATAAAAGAAAGAGAAAGCAAAATAAAAATAAAAAAAGAAGTGTGAGGAAGGGGAAAATAAGAGACAGGCACACAGGCACACAAACGGACACCAGATCAAGACAGACAGACAAACGGACAGACAGACAGACAGATGGGGAGGAAGAGAGGAAATGGATTATCTGTAGAGGACACCTGAACCTTACCTGCCCCGCCTAAATTGCTTCACTTCCTCCTACTCAACACTCGAGCTCGCCTATTCGTAGCGTGAGAGAGAGAGAGAGAGAGAGAGAGAGAGAGAGAGAGAGAGAGAGAGAGAGAGAGAGAGAGAGAGAGAGAATTGGTGAGAGAGACGTGTAGGTGGATGAAGGAGAGAAGGGACAGAAGGGGGGGATAAGGCAGGTAGGGAAGAAGGGGGGAGGAAGGTGTGGGAGGGAGGGGAGTTGCAGGTGGAAAAACGGTAATAACTTTGTTCCTCACCACGCTAGCCAGCCAGCCGCCCCCCCCCCCCCCCCTGCGTCCCTATGGCCTCCCTCACCCATTGAACCCTCGAGGCGTGGTTTGCAATCCTCCTCCGCGGCGTTATGTCATCTATTTCGGTATTCAAAGGCGTCAGGCGCTCACAACCTCGTCTGTCGCAGCATACGCGACACTTATCCATCAATTATGACCCATATCAGCCGTCCGTAATGATAACAAGCCATTGGAGAAATTACTGTGATCGCGGATGTTCAAATACCAACTTTACGCGTCTCGCAAATCACTCGCTAAGCGGTCTCGCGGGTCTACTTGGGTGGTCTGCAGGGAAGGTGACCTCGCCCCGCCTCGCCCCGTCGCCGCCCGCCCGCCCCGCGACTCCTCACCCCTAGTTTCCGACCCGTAGATCACGCCCGTGCAAGTTAGAACCTCGTACGGTGCGTGGGAGAGGCGCTACGGCACGTGGAAGCCTCCGGTGGGTCGGGGCGAGTGTGTGTGGTCCGGGGAGAGTGACAGGGCGCAGCGAGGGGTGGGATATTACCAGTGGCTACAGCGCCCACCCTTCACACAAGCCAAACCACCGCCGCCGCTGCGTCCCGACTCGCGCCGCGCACCCAGACCTCGGCTTCCTCGGCCTGGACTCCGCTCCCTCGCTCATGCCTCGCGCTGGTTCTCTCCCGCCCCGCCGCGCCGCACGCTACTCCCTCCCCTTCCCCATCCCGTCCTCCCAGTCATCCCCTTCCCTTCCCTCGTCCTCTCCTCCCTCTCCTCCTCTCCTTGCCTCTGCCCTGCCTCAGCTGCCTGCCTGGCTGCCTGACTGCCTTCTCCCGGCCGTCTGGTTGAGTACATTGTTTTCGCGGTGCATTGTTAACCGTGTGGTGGTGGTGGGGTTTGGTGTTGGTGGTGGTGCTGGAGGCTGGGTTGTGGTGAGGTGGCTGTGAGTATTGTGGTTGTGATGGGGTTGAGGTGATGGAAAAGCAATGAGGAGGTTGTTACGAGGGAGAGTTCGGGGTTCAGAATACGAACTTTAAATCGGGGTTATGCAGCAGGATAGGGATTACTGAGGCGAAATGGATGGATAAGGTGAAAGTGTGAGTAGTCCTGGGGATTGTGGGGTTTCTAACAAGGCTGGGGAGGAGTTGTGGGGAGCCGAGGGATGTGTGGGAAGACGTAATGGTGGAAATATGGGCCAAGGGGAGGAGGGGTGACGAAACAGGGGGCTTAAGGGGATGATGATGATGGAGAGGGGAGCTTAAGAGGCAGGTGGGGAGGATATAGTGATGTAGGTGGGGATGAAAAGTGGATAACGGGGATTAGCAATGTTGTGGGACGGGATGAGGCGGTGGAAGGGAAGGTCATGGGGAGGCTGATAGTGGGGTGAAAGAATGTGACTGTTGAGGGTATGTAGATGCTGTAAATTGGGGAGTGGAAGAATGTAGTGGGCGAACGAGATGGTAAGGAAGAGTTGGAAGGTTGTGGGAGGGTTGGAATCTAGGAAGGGAGGTGAGGAGGATATGGTGAGGCTGAGGTTTAGTGGGGGAAAGAGGTGTTATGGGGGCTGCAGGGGATTTGGGAAGGGTGATGGGGAAGTTGAGATGGACCCGGGGAGGAGAGATAGGGAGGACTGTGTTTCATATAGTTTCAATTCACCTACTTGTATATCTTCCTGGACAAAGTCACTAGTTCCTGTATCCTGGGTCTGAAGGCTTTGGGACAACACTCCATTGATAGCCAGTACCCATTCACTGCAGGGTAGACGGGTCACGAATACGAGGAGACTGCCCAGCCGTCTCCACTCCGCCCGGAAACTGAACCCGGAACCTTTGAGTTGAGTCGAGCTCGAGACCCACTACCCCACGGAGCTTCGTTGTGGGAGTGGTGGTCAGGATTAAGGTGCTGTTGGGTGTTTAGGGAGACTGTAGGAATGGGAGGGGTGACAAGAAGGTGAGAGCTACTGGAGGGGAGGAAGGGGAGGCTGACGTGGTGGCTGTGGTGTAGGTGGTAACGGGGAGGTGGTGGGATGGTGTTAGGGTCTTACGAAAGGGAGATAGGGAAACTGTAGAGATGGGAGTGGTGACAAGGAGGGAGCGGTTATGGAAGGGGAGGTAGGGAAGGCTAATGTGGTGTTGTTGTTGGTGGTGGAGTAATGGTGGAGTAATGGTGTGGATTGTGGTGAGGACATGATGTAATGGTGGTGGAGGTGGGGGAAGCGGTGAAGAGTCATGGTGGGGATTGTGGTGAGGAGAAGATCATCGCCACATACCAGGCAGGCAGATCAGGGGCCTAGTTGATGTATGGGCCGCTAACTACATGCGAGGGAGGCGGGAGAAGGCGGGGGCGTCAAGAAAACAGTCACCCAGTCACCCAGAAAGCTAGTCACCCAGTCAGCCGCATCTGTTAGTCCAGCCAGTCACTCAGTCAAGCATGCAACGAGTCAGTCAACCAACAAGATGGTAAAAATGAAAGGTAGTTAACTAGTCAACTTCAAAGTATAAATTCAGTCAGCTGGTCCGTCATTCAGTAAGGCATGCGCTCTCTCTCTCTCTCTCTCTCTCTCTCTGGCAATTACGAGCCTAGCACATAATCAGACCGTGGGTAGACTAATGACACACACACACACACACACACACACACACACACACACACAGCCTCGCCATGGCCGCGCGTGAGGGTCGGGACGCGGCATCGTCTGTGGTCTCTTCATGTTGTTCTCCCTGACAGGTTGTTGTATTAAAGATCGGCAGCCTCAATTACATGCAGCCACACCGCCCAGGCCCCTTGTGTGGTCCTCTCGCCTGCTCTCCTCCTCTCGCTCCGCCTCCTCCTCCTCCTCTTCTTGCGCCCTCTTTCCTTCGCCCGGGTTCCTTCCTTCGCTATTCTTGCTTGCACGATGCTTGTCTTTTTTCTTTTCCTTCTTTCTTTTTTATTTTCGTTTGTTGCTTTGCTTTCTTGTGTATCAGTGTAGTTCTTTCTCTGTGCTTTTTTTTTGTCTGTTTGTCTTTGTGTCTGTCTGTGTATGTTTGTTTGTGTCTGTGTCTGTCTGTGTGTTTGTGTCTGTCTGCTTCTGTCTGTATCTGCTTATGTCTCTGTCTGTTTGTCTGTCTGTTTCTCCCCCCCCCCTCTCTCTCTCTCTCTCTCTCTCTCTCTCTCTCTCTCTCTCTCTCTCTCTCTCTCTCTCTCTCTCTCTCTCTCTCCACACAAAGTTCTCTGTCATTTATACTCACGCCAATGTCATCTGGACGTGCCCTTCCTCCTCCTCCTCCTCCTCCTCCTCCTCCCTTTTCTTGTCTTCCTGCTCTCTTCCATTATTCCTTACTTCTTTTTTCCTCGGTTTCTCTTTGCGTTATGTACTTTTTTTTAAATGATGAAGAGAGAGAGAGAGAGAGAGAGAGAGAGAGAGAGAGAGAGAGAGAGAGAGAGAGAGAGAGAGAGTAGACAATAGGAGGCGGGAAAGTACGACACAGGTAGCGCTAAAAGGGTGAGAGGCGTAATTAAGTGGGTTTAAGGTGAGGCGGCAGGTAAGGAGGAGGAGGAGGAGGAGGAGGAGGAGGAGGAGGAGGAATGTAGGGATTTCTAATTTATAACCCTTTTTTTTAACCTTTTTCACTTCACTTTCTTTATCACATTTTCTATCTATCTTTCTTTTTTCTTTCAATAATGTCATAAAGTCTTCTCTAACCCAGGAAGGAAGACAGGAATGAAGCAAGAAAGGAAAATATAAAGGAAGGAAGGAAGGAATATGAAAGGAGATGAAGGAAATGAAAGAAGGAATTAAAAATGAAGGAATTAACATGAGGAAAAGTAGGATGAGGTAATGAATAAAAGAAGAAAGAAGAAGTGGAAAGACAATTAATTAACGATAAGAGACAACTTCTAATAACACTAAATAATTCAAAGGAGGAAGGAAGACAAGGATAAATGAGTAAGGGGGAGAAGTAAGAGGAGTAAGGAGAGAGCAGGGGAGAGAAACGGGAGATTAAAGAGCAAATGGGAGAAAGAAAGGAGGAAGGAGAACAGGAGAACGAAAGGGGAAATAGTGATAGAGAGAAGAAAATAAGGATAAAGGAGGGAGTAGGAATGAATGAAAATAAATGTGAAGTGGTACAAAAGGGAAGAAAAGGGGAGAAGAGAAGGAAATTAAGTATAAAGGTGTAGAGGAGAATAAGGAAGAAATTAAAAGGAAGGAAGGGAACTGGAAGAAGGGTTTTATTGGGGTAGAGGAAGAAGGGAGAGGGAAGGGGTAAGGAGGGATAAAGAGGAGAGAGGAACACGAAATAAGGTCACGCGACGATGCTGGGGTTGGTTTTCTTGTTTGTTCTTCCTCATAATTATTCTTCGTGTTCTTTATTCAAGGCTCTCTCTATTCCTCCTTTTATCCTTCCTTCCCTTCCTTCGCCCTCCTTTGCCTCATCATCATTTCCTTTTTCAGCACCTTGTTTTTTTTTCTTTCCTCCTCCTCCTCCTCCTCCTCCTCCTCCTCCTCCTCCTCCTTAAAGACCAGGCACCTTCCGCAGTGTAATCTTACCCTTGGCCTTTCCCTAAGAACAATTATCACACTCCCTGGTTAACAACACCCTCCTCCTCCTCCTCCTCCTCCTCCTCCTCCTCTTCCTTCTCCTCCTCCTTGTCCTTGTCCGGCAGTTGATTTGTAATGACTGAAGATGATGATGATGATAGTAATGATGATGACTCTCTCTCTCTCTCTCTCTCTCTCTCTCTCTCTGCCCCCCCCTCCCCCCCCCCCCCGGCCCCGGAGTTACGCCACCCATCACTCCGTTACCACACAACGACGTCCCTCAACTGGATATGTAAAAATAGTCCTTCTTGATTACCCACGCGACCCACGTCCTCCTCCTCCTCCTCCTCCTCCTCCTCCTCCTCTTGGCCTCTTATTGCTTTTCCTCCTCATCTGCTTTCTCCTCTTCCTCATCTGCTTCTTCTCCTTTTGATCATCTTGGCTTCTTCCTGCTTTTCTTTCACATCTGCTTCCTCCTCCTCCTCCACCTCCTCCTCCTTCTCCCTCTACTCTCTTGCTTCCTCCTCCTTCTCCTTTTCCTCTCTCCCTCCTTAAGTAAATGATTATTGGTAACAGCAGCACAGTTCCTAATTTCCTCCCCCCCCCCCCTCCCCTCCCCTTTCTGCCTCTTCTCTGCCTCCTCTGCCTCCTATTCATCATCCTCCTCCACTTCTCTTTTCCCTCTTTCTCTTCTCTCCTTTCTCGCTCCTTAAGTAAATGACTATTGCTAATGGCCGCAGTAATTATCGCTCCGGAGGGACATATGAATCATTGGGTAATTATGAGTGGCGCCGCGGCTGCTGCCTCACCCACCCTTACGATGTCTCTGTTAGCCCTTGCGTGGCCCGGCCGTTGACAAGTCCCCCTGCCGCCACCCCCTGCACCTCGCTATGCCCCTTTGCCTCTTCTGTCCCCACAAGCCGCGAGAAAAAGAGACGTTCGGTGCGTAAGAAAGAGAGAGATTCAGTGCGCAAGAGAGAAAGAGAATCGGTGCGCAAGAAAGAGAGAGATTCGGTGCGTAAGAGAGAGAGAGAGACTCGGTGCGCAAGAAAGAGAGAGATTCGGTGAGCAAGAAAGAGAGAGATTCGGTGCGTAAGAGAGAGAGAGAGATTCGGTGCGCAAGAAAGAGAGAGATTCGGTGCGCAAGAAAGAAAGAGAATCGGTGCGCAAGAAAGAGAGAGATTCGGTGCGCAAGAAAGAGAGAGATTCGGTGCGCAAGAAAGAGAGAGATTCGGTGCGCAAGAAAGAGAGAGATTCGGTGCGCAAGAAAGAGAGATTCGGTGCGTAAGAGAGAGAGAGAGATTCGGTGCGCAAGAGAGAGAGAGATTCGGTGCGCAAGAAAGAGAGATTCGGTGCGTAAGAAAGAGAGAGATTCGGTGCGCAAGAAAGAGAGAGATTCGGTGCGCAAGAAAGAGAGAAATTCGGTGCGCAAGAAAGAGAGAAATTCGGTGCGCAAGAAAAAGCCAGATTGGGTTGTAGATCGTCGACTTCCTGTGTACTTCGACTCATGTTTTGCCGGTATTGAAATAAGTTGGCTATTTTTTTTATTTTTTATTATTGTTTTCTTTCTATACTCATATTTTGCTTGCGTTATTATTATTATTATTTTCATCTCCTACTTCTCACTTCTCCATCCGGATACCTCTATTCAATTGCTTCTCCTTCTCCCCTTCCTCCTTCTCCTCCTCCTCCAGTCCCTTCAGACACTCCGTACCCTTCCCTTCACCTTCTCCTTTACCCTTCCTCCCTTCCCTCACTTCTCTCATTCTGCCTTTCTCATGTTATTCCCTCTCATTCACCCTCCCCATCCCCAATCCTCGCCTTCTTCCCCTCTCCTTTGCACATCCTCCTATCTCTCGTATCCGTCTCCTTCCCCCTTCCCCCTTTTCTGCATTCCTCGCATCCCTTCCCTCTCTTCTTCACCTTCCTTACCTCCCCTCTCCCTTTAACCCCCTTACGTGCCCTCTCCCTTCTTCTACCCCTTCCCCTCCTCCCCCTCTCCAAGACACCCCTGTCCCATTATGGCGTAAAGAAATGTGTGTTTATGCTGTCGCTCTGTCGGCCGCCCGGATGCAGGCAGTTCGTCAGCGCCGCCGCCCGGAGCTGTGAAGTTGCCGGTGAAGTGACGGTCTCGCGCCAGACGGGTGTTGAGAGGCGACACCCGGAGACAGTTTTCAATCTTGACCACTTATACCTCCCCCCCTCTCCCCCTCCCATTCCCCCTCCCTCCCTCCTTCCCTCTGGTCCTTCATCACTCTCCTCTACACCGCCTCCCATCCCTGACTCCCTCCTTCCCTTCTTTACCCAATACATAACCTCCCTTCCTCCTTACCTCTACCCCGTCTCCCATCTTTCCTTCCTGTCCTCCTTTGCCCTATACCTTCATTTTTCTCTCCCTCTACACCTTCTTTTCTCACCTCTCTCTTTCTCTCTTTCCATCTTCCTTCTGTCCTTCCTTCTTTTTATTTACTTTTCTTCTGCTTTCCGCTATTTCTTCCCTCACTTGTTCTATGCATTATTTTCTTTCCCTTCTTTCTCAGTCTTTTCCTCCTTCCTTCCCTGCTATCTTTCCCTATTCTCTGGTTCACTCCTACCACCCCTCCCTATTTCCCTGGCTCATTCTTAACATCCCTCTACTTCCTTCCCTCTACTGTCCTTTTTCTTCGTTAACTTTAGCCTTCGTGTCTCCCTGCATCTATCCTTCCTCCCCTAAATCCCTTCCTTTCTCTTCCCTTTTCACACTTACCTTCCCATCTTCATCTCCCTACCATGTCCTATACCTCCCTTTGCTCTCCATCTACCACTCCTTCTCTCCCTCCCTCCCTATTCCTGCACCTCCATCCTTCAGGCCATCTCCTTGTCCTTCCTTCCCTTGTCTCCTTCTCTTGCACTTCATCACGGCGTTATTTGTGGCCAAGAGTGTTATGGTTGTGCCGCTTGGTCGTCTGCGTCCCCGTGAGTGTTTTGAAGTCCTCCGCGCCTCCCTCAGAGTCGGGGAAGACAGACGTGTATTCTTAAGGGGCTCGAAGGGGTGACGAAAGGGTGACGTGATGACTTGTCGGGGGGTCAGTATATACTTGAGCGTCCCAATTGAGGCTTGATGGTAAAGAGGGTTTGGCAAATGATTAAAGTACTGGTGGAGTGTGTGTGGATGTGTGGATGGGGGTAGTGGGGTTGTGTGTGTGGGGGTGGGGTGGGGGCGTTGTGTGTGCGTGTGTGTGTGTGTGTGTGTGTGTGTGTGTGTGTTAACTGAAGTGCCTAGTTTGAAGACAGGCACCTGCAATGACAGCCAGTCGGGGAGGAAAGGAAAGAAAAAAAGAAGACTAAGAAGAAGAAAACGACGAAGACGAAGAAGAAAAAAATAAAGAAAGCTAATGCCTATGAGTACTAAATGAAAGGAATAAGGAAGGAAAGGGAAAGGAAAAAAAGAGAAGATGAAAACGAAGACGAAGAAGAAGGAAGAAGGAAAGCTGAGAGGGGAAAAGGAAAGAGGTGCAGAGGGAGGGAGGGTAAGGGCCACATCAGCCTCCCGGGTGGTGCCACAGCCCTCCACAGTGCCACTCATAAATCACTCGCTGTTTGACCACGTGGACCATCTCTGATAACCCTGTGCCACCCCCCGCAGCTTGCACCCCTGCCCGGACCTCCTTGCCCTGCCCTGCCCTACTCTGTCAAACCTTACCCGCTTTCCTGCTCCACTTCCCTTCCTCTGCCCTCCCACGTCTTGCCCTACCCTATTTTCCTTTTACCTTGTTTGCCTTCCTTTCGCTGCTCTTTACCTTGCCACAGTCTCTACAACCCCACCTTTGCCTCCCTTCCTCTGCCCTTTTTGTTCTGTACACTTTTCTCCCTTGATACTCGCTTCATTCCCAATTCCTGTATCATCCTGTTTTCATTTTTCTTCTTTCATCTTTAAACCAAGCATACCCGGCATACCTGGTCTTAATAAGTTAATACTATCATTTCTTGTCTATTATGTCGTTCCTACATGTAAAAAAAACAACTAATATTACTTCTATAACTATTACTACTACTATTATTACTACTACTGATGTTGCTGCTGCTGGTGCTACTACTACTACTACTACTACTTCTACTACTACACTAACAAGCACAAGGACAGAGAAGTATGAAGCAAGAGATGAGGCTCCTTGACGTGGGCAGCAGCAGGGGGAGAAGGAGGAGGAGGAGGAGGAGGAAGCTTAGGATGTAGTAACACGCCTTCTCTGTGCTCGTCTGTGTCATCTTCAAGAAACACTCATGATGGATCGTCCGGAACTCACCCAGACACTCCTCCTCCTCTTCCCCCTCTCCTCCTCCTCCCCCTCTCCTCCTCTGAGCTATGAATGAAATAAAGAAGCTCATTTGACTCCTATTTTTACTCGTATCACTTAACGGCCGAATGATAACGTTTAGATCCTCTTCCTTCCCCTCGCCTCCACGTACAAATAGACGCTAATTTGATTCCTGTTTTTGCGTTGCGTAAGTTTCAGAGTGATGAGGTTTGCACAACGCCGCGTCCGTGTGTTTGTGTGTGTTTGGTCGTTTGTGGCGTGTTCAGAGCTTCGTGTCTACTCGTCGTCGTTGCTCATTGATCGCTATCTCGCTCGTGTTTAAGTGAGAAAATATAACTAGTGTATTTTTTCTGTATCATTCTGGTTGGGTTGCTTTTTGAACAGATGTAGTGTTGTTATTCTCTCTTTCTCTTCTCATTTTCCTTCTTTTTTTTCTATATCTAATTTCTTACGTCCCTTCAACAGCGTGTACTTCTAAATTACAGAGTTGCCTTTTTTAACACAATGCATAAGAACGCTGAAAAATTCACTACATATAATTACCCGAACAAAAAAATACCACAAAGAAAGACAGACCAGAGGAAATAAATGTATAATAAAACTAATAAAAGTCGACTAAAAATAATGTGTAGAATATTCCCGAGACATTCTTAATAAACACACAAACAAACAAACACCTCCAAACACCAAACACTGGAGACAATTCTATTTGGAACACTCAATTTCCACGTCAGATTCCGCCCATTAGTCTCACCTGTCCCAGCGCCGGCCAGGTGATAAAGGGTGTGATTCTTGCCAACGTACACCTGTGCTCTCTTACACCTGTCCTTTTATCCCTCTTTTTTTCCACATCCCACCTCTTTTTTCCACGTCTGACTATCTGTATATATTTGTTTTTTTCTTTTCTTGCTTGTTTGTTAATTTCCCATTTGTTTGTCTTTCCTTCATAAACTAACACGCATACCTTGTCCTATCAGACACTTACTATGTTTTTTCTTCTAACATATAATTAAGAGTAATGATAAAATGGCGTAGCAACACACATATACCTTTTCCTATCACTTGAACGTCAGAATTTAAAACATACACGCTTTTAACATTTTCTTCTAACTCTTAAGCGTGACGATATAGAGACGTAACAACACATATACCTTTTTCTTTTATTTGAATGTTAGAATTATTAAACTCTTTGCGTACGGGTTTATAATATATTCTTTTCTAACACTACAAGAACAGCAACAGTAAAGTGGCGTATGCATTCCTGCTTTCATCCCTTCCTGAGACACAGTGGCAGGAGGAGGAGGGAGTCGGCTCGGGTGTTGGGTTCGTGTGGTATGGAAGGAATTCGAACGCTTCTCAATCCTTTATGAACGGCGCCGAAAAAGGATCGAACTGTTTCTGGTCCCCTGACATTATCCGCCACACACTGAGGGGAGGAATGAAAACGAAGAATAGATTATCGAGGAGGAAAAGATATTATGCAGTGTTATATTTATTATCTCTAGCTGGCAAAAAAAGTAATTGGGTATGCGTAATTTAGATACATAAAGGTACAGTACATGTAAATTGAAAATAAGTGAATAGTGTTATTTAACTGATTTAAACCGATAGACAGACAAATAAACAGATCAGACAGACAAAAAGACAGGGAAAGACGGATACAGATGGACAGCCAATGAAGAAGAAAACAGACAGCTAGACAAACATAAAAGAAAAGACAGAGAAACACGAAAAAATACAGGAACAAAAATAAAAAGACAGTGAAAGACAGACACACAAATAATAGGAAGACCAATAGACAGGGAACGTCAGACACAGACAGATAAACATACAAGGAAAGACAGAAACAAACGAGAAAAAAAAACAGACAAACAAACAAGACACTCAGTTAGACACAGACATGAAAAGACAAACAGCCAGCCACAGAAACAGGATAGACAGAAAGAAAAGGAAAAGACAGACCAAAACAAACATTCATAGAGAAACAAACGAGAAAAAAAACAGACAAACAAACAAGACAGACTCAGACATGAAAAGACAAACAGGCAGCCACACAAACAGAATAGACAGAAAGAAAAGGAAAAACAAACCAAAACAAACATAGATACATACAAGGACAGACAGAAACAAATGGGAGAAAACAGAAACAACAAACAAATAAGAAAAGAAAAAAAAACGGACATATACACAGATAGACAGACGTGGAAAAAAGAGGAGAGACAGACAGCCACACAAACAATAGGACAGACAGAAAGGAGAGCTCACTTAGGAAGACGCCCCCCTCCTCCCGATTCTTCCCGCCGGTAAACGAAGAGGAGGAGGAGGAGGAAGGAGGAAAGAAAGAAGACGAAGCGACGGTGTGACTGTCGCTTTTAACATGTAAATGAGCCGCACAAAGGAGCCACGGGTGCGACGCTGACGGAGCCACACACGAAGGAGAGCCGGCGAGGGCGTTCCGCAGGGGCTGTAGTGAAGGGTTTTCGACCATCCGTGTTTGGTGTGTTGTGAGGCGCGGCGTGACGGCCCTGTCAACCCTCTGAGGCTACTGGTGTGTGTGTGTGTGTGTGTGTGTGTGAGAGAGAGAGAGAGAGAGAGAGAGAGAGAGAGAGAGAGAGAGAGAGAGAGAGAGAGAGAGAGAGAGAGAGAGAGAGAGAGAGAGAGGGAGATTGAAAAAGGCCGAATGTGAGACAGACAGAAAAAAACAGACAGATACAGATAGACAAACAGACAGACAGGAAAAGACAGGCACGAGAATGAGTGAGGAGGGACAAGAAAATGTCTAGAAAGAGAGAGAATGAGAGAAAGAGACAGACAGACAAAAACACAGACAGACAGACATATAGACAGAAACAGACACTTAGCCAGACGGAGAATGACAAGCAGACAGATTATCACACACACACACACACACACACACACACACACACACACACACACACACACAAACACAAAGCACCTGTACAGACCTTTAAGATAAAACTCCCTGCAATTGACATCTCAACTAATCACTTTCCTCTTTCTCTTCTACAGGTGAGTGAGCGTGGCCATCCAGGTGAGCGGGAGGAGGAGGAGGAGGAGGAGGAGGAGGAGTAGGAGGAGGTGGAGGAGGAGGAGAGGGTTGATAAAGTTGTGTACTCCCTAGTCTCGCCAGGTAACATGATAATGAGAGAGAGAGAGAGAGAGAGAGAGAGAGAGAGAGAGAGAGAGAGAGAGAGAGAGAGAGAGAGAGAGAGAGAGAGAGAGAGAGAGAGAGAGAGAGAGAGAAGAGAAGAAAAATAGAAGAAAAGAAAAGAAAAGGTTAAACAAATGTCAAGATAAAACTACCAATATAGAAAGGAAAGCCTAAAAAAACAAACATAAAAGAATGAAGGAGGTAAAGAAGAAAGGAAGAAAAGAAGGAAGGAAGCAATATTAAAAAGAATAAAGGAAGGATGAAGGATAGGAAGAAACGAAGGAGGGAAGGATAAAGGAAAGAAGGAAGGAAGGACAGAAGGAAGGAAGGAAGGAAGGAAGGCAGGCGACAGGCATACAGACAGATGAGATTAACATTGCCACATGACCCCTTTTTCCGTGACCTCCTACGGCTGACCCTTGACCACTTCCTTCCGCCACCACCACCACCGCCGCCACCACCGCCAATGTCTAAAAGAGGTCGAGTCGGATGAGCTTACACAAACTTAACATGTCGTCACTTTCCTCGCTGACTAAACCATATCATGACACCGCCACTCACCACTACAATATCTCCTGCTCATCTTCCTTCTCCTCTTTCTCCTTCTACTCTCCCTCCTCCTCCTCCTCTTTTTCCTCCGCCTCTTTTTCTCCTTTATTCTTCCTTCTCCTCTTTCTCCTTCTCCTCCTCCTCCTCCTCCTCCTCCTCCTCTTTTTCCTCCGCCTCTTTTTCTCCTTTATTCATGATTCTTTTCCTAATTTTTCTCTTTTTATTCGTTTTTTTTTTGTTAATTATTCGAGTCTTTCTTCTTCTATTTCTAATCTCTCAGTCGTTTTCTCCTTATTGTTCTCCATTATTTTTTTCTGTTTTTCTTCTTGCTTCTCCTCCTCCTCCTATTCTTCTTCCTTATCCTTCTCGTTGCCGTCTTCTTACTCCTCCTCCTCCTCCTTCTCCTCCTCCTCTTCCCACTTCTCCTAAACTCCAACTCTTCTTTCTTGCATTTCAACCATCACATTTCACGTTCGTCCTCCTCCATCTCCTCCTCCTCCTCCTCCTCTTCATTATCCCGCTCCTCCCACTCCTCTCCTTCCCCCTCCTCGCAGTGCCACCCAGCGCGTCGGGGGGCCATCTACAGTTACAGTCACAGCTACAGTTTCAGCGCCACAATGCCAACACTTAGACGTTCATTATCCCAGTCCAGTCACTCCCGCCGCCCACGCTACCCCCGCCACCCCCGCCCCCGCTTCTTGCTCTCTCTCATCCTCTCTCTCACTCTCTATCTTGCTTGTTTTAATTACTCTATTAGGCAAACGCGCCCACTCCACAATACAGTCCGTTGTAGCCTCACGCAATCACACACACACACACACACACACACACACACACACACACACACACACTCCGGATAACCCCCTAAGAAAAAGGCACATTATATACACAAAAATAAAATAAAAAAAATACTAAATTATACACATTTCGTTTTACTCGTACATCAACGATAACAATTTTCATTCTCGTATAATTGGACACTAATGAAAAAAATAACAGACATGAGAACAGCGAAAAAGACACAAGGACACGGAAAAAAGAAGAAGATAGGAGTAAGCAAAAGAGATTAAGAACAGGAAGCTGATAAGATAAAGTACAGTAAAATACAGACTGGTGAAGGACAATGGGGTAAAATAGGATGACCGGGAGATAACCTAAGCGGAAAAGACGTAGCTATATAAACAACACGATGTAAAAACCATGATATTCCAGTACGTAAGGAGAGTACAAAATAATTAGTTAACAGAAATATGATAACAATAAAACCACAGCAGGAAAACATAAGAAAAAAAAGAGGAAACGAATGGAAAAGAGAGAAAAAGGTGAATCCAACTGGGAATAACTCTAAGCCCAACACACACACACACACACACACACACACACACACACACACACACACACACACATACACACACAGGAAGAAAAAAACGAAGGAAAAAAACGAAAAAAGAAAGACAAATAATAAATACAGGCAGAAAAAAAGAAGGAAACAACGAAAAGAAGGAAGATAAGATGTAAAAAAGAAGATAGAGACGAAAAAAAGGAAAATAAGAAAAAAGAAAAGAGGAAAACGAAAAGAAGTAAGATAAGAAAAAAGAAAAGAGGAAAAAAGTAAGACAAATAAAAACACAGGCTGAAAAAAAAGGAAAAAACGAAAAGAAGGAAGATAAGAAGGAAAAACGAAAAAAACGCATAAAAGATAAGAAAAAAAAGAAAAAGAGGAAAAATGAAAGACAAATAACAAACACAGGCAGAAAAAAAAGGAAAAAAACGAAAAGAAGAAAGAAGGAAAAACGAAAAACACGAAAAAAAGGAAGATAAGAAAAAAAGAAGAGAGGAAAAAAGAAAGACAAATAAAACAAGGGACCACACACACAGCGAGGCACAGACAGACACATTTGCAGCCCCACACATCAGCGCATTAAAACGCCCTCCGATGCAACACACACGCGAAAAATATAGTGCCTCGACGCTGAATATACATCACGAGTCTCTCTTTTTTTCTTCCCTTGTCATATTTTCTCTTCTTGCTTTTATGAATGTGCTTATTAGTCCGATGTAAATATTGTGTTTCCTCTTCTTTAATTTTTTTTTTTTTGCTATTTTTTTCTTCTTTTCTTCATTTTCTACTTTTTTTTTTCTCTTTCTCGGTTTCTTGTTTCTTTTACTTCTTGTTCTTCGTCTCCGTGTTCTTGTCCTTCTCGTTCTTCTTGGTCTTCTACATCTTCTTTTTCTTCTTCTTCTTTATCTTCTTGTCCTCTTCCTCTCTTTCTTCTTCTTTCTCTTCAACATATTTTTTTCTCTCTTCATGTTTTCTTTTTTTTCTGCTGTTGCTTCTCTTAATCTTCTACTTTTTATCATTCTAATTCTTGTTTTATATACTCTCTCTCTCTCTCTCTCTCTCTCTCTCTCTCTCTCTCTCTCGCTCTGACAAATACTTGATAATAAAGCGAGAGATTAAATAGCAAGTGAGGACAAAGGAAATTTTCAGAACGAGTTATTTAGCAGGTGAAGACAGGTGAGGGGAAAAAAAGCAGACGAAAGATTTAGCGAATTATTCATTAACAAAAGGAAGTGAGCTTGAGTTGATAGAATATAAAGGAGGAGAAGGAGGAAGAGAACGAGATCAAGGAGGTGGAGGAGGAGGAGGAAGACGAGAAGGGGGAAGAAGAGGAGGAGGAGGAGGGGCAGGGAGTAAATAAAGATGAGTTAGAGTAATTGAGAGGGAGTGAGGTTGAGACGAGGAAAGTGCAGGAAGAGAAGAGGAGATGAAATAGGATGAGGAGATAATGGGAGTGGGAGAATGAGAGGGAGGAAGAGTGTGTTAAGAGCAAAGTGAGGATGAGGAGGAGGACAGAAGAAGGAGGAGGAGAAGGAGGAGGAGGAAGAGTAAATAGATAACAAACTACTTTAAAGCGCAGATGAGTAAGATAAAGTAAAATAAGGTTAAAAGATAAGAGTAAAAAGAAAAAAAAATGAACAAATACGAGAAAATGGGAGTAACATGGAAGAAGAAAAGGAGAATAGAAGAAGTAAAGAGAAAAGGAAACAAAGAAGAACAAGAATGAGGGAAAGGAAATATAACGGAGAAAGAAAAGGAAAATAGACGAACGAAGCAAAGACTGAGTGAATGTGCTACAGACAAACAGACAGACAGACAGACAGACAGACAGACAGACAGGGAGACGTGGAGTGAGTGGGAGGGAAGAAAGAAGTGAATAATAACGAGCCAGATTAAGTATGAGGAAAGGAGAGTAAGATTAAGTGTGTGGTGGAGGATGTGGAGAGAGAGAGAGAGAGATAATAAAAAAATTAACAGCAACAAACCAAAGTGAGCGAGCGAGTGAGTGAGTGAGTGAGTGAGCGAAGAATTGAGGGTGAAGTGAATGAATTAGATAAGAGAAAAAAAAGTGAGTGAAGAGAATCAGAATGAGAAGACAACAAAAAAGAAAAACAAAACATAATATAAGGGAATAACACAGCTTGTAGAAATAGATATACACGAATGAACAAATAAAAACAAAGGAAATCACATTTAAAGAGAAAAGGGGAACAGGCATGGAGGAAATAAAAAAAAGGTGGAGGAGAGAGAAGAAGGAGTGGGAGAAAAGGAGAGGAAAAGAGAGGAGAGGAGAGAGAAAAGACACTGCATTAGAGGAGACGATGAAGAGGAAGGAGGAGAGAAAGAAAAGGAGAGAATAGAGATGAGAGTAAAGGGGAAAAGGAATAAGACAAAAGACTAGCAATCTCTCTCTCTCTCTCTCTCTCTCTCTCTCTCTCTCTCTCTCTCTCTCTCTCTCTCTCTCTCTCTCTCTCTCTCTCTCATTTGCATGGTGGGGGTCGAGTTACCAGTCTAATGTCTTAAACACCCAAGGGCCGAGGATCATGTGGCCCTCGAGACTGGCACTCTGGCACTCCCAAAACACGTGTCACTCTGCAATGGCTAAGGGGGGGAGGGGGAGGGGGAGGGGGAGAGGGTGGCGGTGAAGAGGTGTGTGTGAGAGAGCGAGAACGAGAGAGTAGAAGTAAATGAGAGAAAAAGAAAGGGAGGGAAAGGAAAGGGAAGGAAAAGAATGGAAAGGGAAGGAAAGGAAAGGAAAGGGAAGGGAAGGGAAGGGAAGGGAAGGGAAGGGAAGGGAAGGGAAGGGGAGGGAAAGGAAGGAAAGGAGAGAGAGAGAGAGAGAGAGAGAGCAAGAAAGAGAGCAAGAGAGAGGGAGAGAGAGAGAGAGAGAGAGAGAGGCTTGAGCAGGTCTGGGCATGGCAAGGCGGTAAGATGAAGACGTTTGCCTGCCCGGCCTGGTTTGGGTTCCCAGTTTTTGCATTGCTTTGTGGCCTTGGTGGAGGAGTGGAAGGGGGGAGGAGGGGAGAGGTGGAGGTAAGAATAGGAGGAGGAGTGGAGGGAGTCTGGAGGAGCCGTGGAAGGCGTGGGGAGGATAAAAAGAGGGGAAGAGAAACAATTGGGTGTATGGGGAGGGAAGATGAAGGTTAGAAGGGAAGGAATGTGCGAGGGGAGAAGGATGGAAAGGGGAAGGAAAGGTATGGAGGGAGGAGGATTGGGAGATAAAGATGGAAGAGAAGAACGGCAAGGCAGAAGGAAAGGAAAACAAAGGAGAAGGAAAGGGAGATAAAAAGGATTGAAAAGGGGGAGGAAAAGGCATAAAGAGAGAGGAAAGGGGCGAATTAGGGAGACTAAAAATGGAGAGAAGCGTAAGGAGAAAATGGGGAAGGAGAGAAAAGATGTTTGGGAGGAAGAATAAGTGAATGAGTGAGAGAAATATAGATGTTTGAATAGGAAGGAGTAATGAGGAGAAAAAATAAAGATATGCGGATGAAGACAAGGGAGATAGAGAGGGAGGCTAAGGACGGAGAGAGGAGAAAGAAGGAAGTGAGGAAGACAAGAAAAGATGTTTGGGAGAAAAAAAATAAGTGAATAAGTGAGTGAGAGGAAATGAAGGAGATGTTCTGAGGAGGGAGTAATGGAGGGAGGGAGGAGAAAAAGAGGAGAGATGTCTGGGGGAAGGGGGAGTAAAGAGGACAAGAGAGTGGGGAGGGAAGGAGGGGTGATGGGGAGGCAGGGGAGAGGAGGGGTGACGGTGAGGCAGGGGAGGGCAGAGGGACCTTGGAGAACCTGCCTCACTTAGCCTGTCTTTCCGATGTCATGTTTACGTACAGATATTTCTTCACTAACTGCCTCCCTGCCTGCCCACCTGCCGGCCTGCCTGACTGTCTACCTGCCTGCTTGACCTACCTGCCTGCCTGACTCTCCTCTACCTACCTCTATTCCCTTTCTTCCTTCAGTACAACGTGTCTATGTTACCCGCCTATCTACTTTTACCCTCACCTGTTTAACTACCTAACTAAACTTGCCTACCTGACTACTTGATCTACCTGCCTGACTCTCCTCTACCTACCACTATTCCCTTCCTTCCTTCAATATAACGTGTCTGTACTACCCGTCTATCTACTTTTAACCTCACCTGTTCACCTACCTAACTAAACTTGCTTACCTGGCTGCCTTTCTCTCCTACCTCCCTCTATTGTCTCCCTCCCTTAACAAAGTAACGTGTCTGTACTCCCAGCCTACCTGCCTCTACCCACACCTGTTTACCTACCTAACTACATACCTACCTGGGCCTCCCTACTTACCTATCACCACTCTTGCCCGCTTTTTTTTTATATTTTGCTTCTCCTACACTTTTTTTTTTCTCGTATAAATCTATTAAGAGACGAAATGGAACACACACGGAAATGCTGTTTGGGTTGATTACTATCCTCAACTTGAATATTTCCTTGTTGATGATTATATTTCCTTACGATATTATTTAAGACTCATTTGAGCATTATATTATTTTGCTCTCATCGAATCATTAACTGCAACTTCCTCCGTCTTTTCTTCTTGTTCTTCCTATTCTTGTTTTTGCTTCTGTTGTTGTTCCTGTTGGTGTTGCTGTTCTTCTTGTTCTTGTTTTTGTTCTTGTCTATCTTCTTCTCCTCCTTCGTCTTCTCTTTCTTCTTATTTTTCTTATTATTATTATTGTCAGTTATTATTATTATTATTATTATTATTATTATTATTATTATTATTATTATTATTATTATTATTATTATTATTATTATTATTATTATTATTATGCTTCTTCCCCCTCCTTCGTCTTCTTCCTCTTCGTCCTCGTCCTCCTTCTCATTACTATTCTTGTTCTCCTCCTCCTCCTCCTCCTCCTCCTCCTCCTCCTCCTCCTCCTCCTCCTCCTCCTCCTCGGATGTTGTTGCTGTCATGTCCACGCGAAGCTAAACACGATCCACGTCAAACAAGATGATGCTTAACGATCGCCTTTTATTCCCCCGTCCATTGTTTTCCCGCGTGACTTCCTAATTAAAGCGTTTTTATACTTTTTTTCCCCCTAACACTGATTTCCCCCTCTACCGTTTTCCTCTTCTTTTTATTCCTTATTCTTTCTTGTCTTTCTTTTCCCCTTCTCGTCAAGTCGCTCTGAGTGTGTTTTCATTTAGTTTTCCTTTTTTTTTTTCCTCTTCTCGTCTGGATGTCAACTGTTTTGGAGTTTTACGTTTCCGAATTTTACTTTTCGTCCCCTTTACCTGTCTGTCTGTCTCTCAGCTTCCCTTTCTGACTGTCTGTTTCTCTGTCCGTCTGTCTGTCTGTCTGTCTCTGTCTGGATGGCTGGCTGTCTGGCTGGCTGGCTGTGTGGGTCTGTCTGTCTGTCTGTCTCTCTTTTTTCATTTATACTAAACCTTTATTTTTTTCGAGGTAATTTTCTGGTTAAATGAAATAATTATAGTGAGTATCTCCTATCTTAATATTGAACCTCCGCTTGGCTACTCTATTACAAATCTAACAATCTCTCTTCTCTTTCTCTTCTCTTTCTCTTCTCTTTCTCTTCTCTTTCTCTTCTCTTTCTCTTCTCTTTCTTTTCTCTTTCTTTTCTCTCTCTCTTCTCTCTCTCTTCTCTCTCTCTTCTCTCTCTCTTCTCTCTCTCTCTCTCTCTCTCTCTCTCTCTCTCTCTCTCTCTCTCTCTCTCTCTCTCTCTCTCTCTCTCTCTCTCTCTCTCTCTCTCTCTCTCTCTCTCTCTCTCTCTCTCTCATTATCCTCTGTTTCCCTTTCTCCTCAACGACGTCGTGTTCTCTCGTTTAATTACCTGTCTTAATAAGTTTACCTGTTCTCTTTAACATTCGTGGTATTGCTTTTTTTGTTTCTCTCTTTCGCATGGAGCTGTTTGGTTCCCTCTCGATTCTTTGTGGTTATATGAGAACGTTTTGTTAGTATTTATTTGTGAAGTTATTTACGACACCTTTATTTTTTACCTTATTGTATATTTTTATCTTTCATTCTGTCTCTCCATCTTCTATTCCCTTCTCTTTATCCATTGTTCTCTGTCTATCATCATCATTATTTTCTTTTTTCTCTTTCTTTTCATCATCATTATCCTCTTTTTCTTCTCTTCTATTTCTTCTGGACATCTCTCTTTCTTCTTTTTTCTTTCTTCTTCTTCGTCTTTATCTTTCATTCTGTCTACCTTCTATTTCCTTCTGTTTATTCTTCATTCTGTGTTATGTATATTTTCTTAACTTCATATTTTCGTAAGTAATAAAAGATAAGTAAGTAAATCCAACGTCATCTTTCTCTCTCTTGGTTCCTTGGTTGCTTGTTTATGTTTGCACCTAAATTTAATTACTTTCCTTGCTTGTCTTGAGCGCAAAATTGCCTCTCGTAATTATCTTAATCGTTTTCTTGATTGACTCACCCATTTAGCGGCCTTCACACCTCACTTGCCGCCTTCCGTCTTTTTTTTTTTCTCCTGGCTCCTCCATTACACGTTTTCATTTAAGGAATTTTTTTTTGTAGTTTGTTCTCGCATGAGTTACTTCTCTCCCTTTCCATCATCA
Organism: Eriocheir sinensis; assembly: GCF_024679095.1. NCBI lineage: Eukaryota > Metazoa > Arthropoda > Malacostraca > Decapoda > Varunidae > Eriocheir > Eriocheir sinensis. Next base: position 21,380,937 of record NC_066513.1, on the reverse strand, counting down.
CCGCCCTCTTCTTTTTCTCCTCTGTTGCCTTTTTCCTTTTCCTTTTGCTCTTCCATTCCCTTCTTTTTTTTTATTTTTCTCCTCCTTTTCTTTTCCTTCTTCTTCTTCTTTTCCTTCTTCATCATCATCTTCTTCTTCTTCTTCTTCTTCTTCTTCTTCTTCTTCTTCTTCTTCTTCTTCTTCTTCTTCTTCTTCTTCTTCTTCTTCTTCTTCTTCTTCTTCTTCTTCTTCTTCTTCTTCTTCTTCTCCTTCTTCTTCTCCTTCTTCTTCTTCTTCTTCTCCTTCTTCTTCTTCTTCTTCTTCTTCTTTTTCCTTTTTCTTCTACTTTTTCTTCTTTTCCTGTGCTGTGCTGTTGCCTTCTTCCTTTTCCTTTTGCTCTTCCTTTCCCTTCTTTTTTTCTTTTTCTCACTCTTTTCTTTTCTTTCTTCTTCGTCTTCGTCTTCTTTTTCTTCTTTTCCTGTGCCGACTGTTTTTGGTTGTGTATGTTTAGGTGTGGAAAAAATCTGCGTATGATTGAGCGAAATGATAAAGAAGTGTATGTCTTTGTACACGTATATACATTTATTTCAGTATGTATGTATGCACGTTTATATGTATGTATAGGTAGGTAAGCAGGAAGGCGGGAGGATAGATAGACAGGTATACAGAAAGGCAAGCAGATAAATAGAAAGACAGGTAGTTAGGTAAGTGGGGACGTAAGTAAAACAAATCCTTACACCTTGTTAGTTACTCTTCTTTTAAATGTTTATTCGCAATTATTAAAACTAAGGAAAAGTAAATACCAATGAGAGCGTAAGAGGAAGTAATGAGATTGGATCGTTCTTGCTTTATCAGGATGGACTAAACAGATGTGAGAATAAACACCAAAAATATGAAAGAGGGGAAGAGAACAGAATGCCATTAAAAAACAAGACCCGGAAAACTGGGATAAGAGAGCACAGACAATTATTAACACTTCTCTAAAAAAAAAGTGTGGACAAAAAATTGCTAACGATGCAGAACATACACTCTTATGCACGGGCGCTGCGAGAGGGAAGGAGGAAGGGAGGAAGGGAGGGAGGGAGGAAGGTGAGAGGATGAGGGGGAGGAGAGGAAGGGGGGAGAAAGAATATTTAAAGTCAGACAAATTTCCGCGTTTGGCGGAAAATTGGATAAAAGAGTGAAGATGCTAACTAACTCTTGCACTGGAGAGCTGGACGTGGCGGGAATATGAGTGAAAGTGGCGAATATATCGGTTAGCACATGCATTAAAGAGATGAAGAGAACATAATAATTAATCATGACCATTAGGATTTGGAAGGGAGGGAGGATGGGAGGGGAAGGGGAAGGAGGAGGAGGAGGAGGAGGAAGGGGAAGCAAAGGAGGCACAAAGAATGATTAAGGCATGTACGTTTTATGAATAGAATGATGAACAATATATCATGGCGTGGACAGGTGGCCGGCGCGGGGAGGAGCGGCTTCACCTGACACAAAACAGGTGAGGGCTGAGGCAAATTCGCTTAATTGTGGCCGAGTGAGAACAAGATTGCAGGGTGAAGGTCTCGCTTACTTCCATCAAATTAGTGACTCTTTTTATCGGGTATTAAATGGTGTCTGAATGCATGGCTTCACTCTGCATATTCGTTCCACCCGGTCTCTGTAACCTGCTCGTGAAGCCTCGACTTCCTATTATTAATCCGCTTGAGAAGATATATATCAACGTCGCGGCATTGTTAGGTGTGACGGTGTGACGAAGTGCTGATTACAACCGTCCTCGCGATGACCTATTGTCCCCGGAATTAAGTCCTTACGCTGCACAAATGTTAGACTTCGTATGCGTTTTCGTCGGTATTTAAAGCTTCCTGCGTCCCGGTTTCTCGCCTCAAAGTGTTGCTTCTGTCAGGGGAGTGGAGGTTTGTATTACATCTGCGTGTGGTGAGTTTAGTCGACGGTTTGACAGAACAAATACTCGATTTCATGTAGATATTTGCTGGATGATTAAGTATTCTATATCCACGATTCTGGCCTTTGACTTTTATTACTGGTGGTAGAGTGAAGATTTTTTTTACATCTCCTTCTTTACTCGTGTGGTGAATCCAGCTGACGGTCTTGCTTCACAAATACTCGATTTCATGTAGATATTTGCTGGATGATTAAGTATTCTATATCCACGATTTCTGGCCTTTGACTTCTATTACTGGTGGTAGGGTGTTTTTTTTCACATTCCCTTCTTTACTCGTGTGGTGAATCCAGCCGACGGTCTTGCTTCCCATACACTCGACTACATGTGGGTCAGAGTTGGATGTTCAAAATTTTCCACATCCATTTTTTTCGCCTCGAAGTGATGCTATCGGCGGAGTGGGAGTTCATATCAATTCGTATTTACTGGTGTGATGAATCTAGCTAATGGTTTAACTTCACAAATACTCGACTTCGTATTGGTTTTCGTTTGAACATTATGCTTTCTACGTAAAATTTCTAGCTTTCAGAGGGTTGTTGCTGTCAGTTACTTTTCATATTTAACTGCTTCATAAACACTCGACTTCGTATGTGTTTTCGTAAAGTATCAGGCCTTCCACGTGCAGACTCTAGGGGTCGTTGCTATCGGTGAGGTAAAAAAAAAAAAATATACACCAGTTCATATTTACTCGCATGATAAATCTAGCCAATGGTCTTGCTGCACAAACACTCGACTTCGCATGGGTTTTTGTGGAGTAGCCAGCCTTCCACGTGCAGACTTCAGGGGTCGTTGCTATCGGCGGGGTGAACAACTGTATTACTTCGCACTGACACGTATGTAGGGAATCCACTTGACGGCCCTGCAGCTGACAGGATCAAGTCGACGATTTAGCTGCCTGCTCGAACCCCTCCATCAGGACTTATACGCTCTGTTTTACGCATCCGGTGAGCCTGTGATGATACGCCTCGCCCTCCCGCCATGCTCTCATCTGCAGCGCAATGATCGTCGTGCTATTCGTTCTTTATCGTCATCCTACGTTCACTCAATTCGTTCTTGTGGTCCGTAATTCACAAACGTTCGCAGAGATAATCAGTCGGTGCGGTTTTCAACTTTTCACTACGCGTTGTTATTCGCGTGGAACTTATTATTTTTTTTCTTGCTCTACTTTATTTGTCTGTGTTTGTATGTATGTGTGTGTGTGTGTGTGCGTGTGTGTGTGTGTGTGTGGTGGTGGTGGTGGGGGGGGGGGGAGGAAGGGCGTTAAGAGTCAGTCAGTCAGTCCTTTTCACTAATCATTGTAATTTTCTTTTTTGGTTTTATATTTATTTTCGTCTTCTTCATCACCATTATTGTCAATTTTTATCTTTTCTTTGTATTCTTTTTCTCTGCTACTACTACAACTACTATTACTACTACTGCTACTGCTACTTTTACTACTACTATTATTACTACTGCTACTGCTACTTTTATTACTACTACTGCTACTACTACTCATTATTACATTATCCCACTTATTACTATTATTATTTATTAATTTTCTTATTCCTCTTTTCCATCTACATTTCTTTCTTTCCCCTTTCCTTTTCTTCTTTTCCCCTTTCACTCCTTCTGCTTTTCGTTCTTCTTTTTTCTCCTTCTTCTTTTTCTTCTTCTTCTTCTTCTTTTCATCCAGTGTCTTTTTTCACTATTTCACTCGCTATCATTACCACCATACTCATCATCATAACCACAATCATCATCATCATCATCATCATCATCATCACCATCATCATCATCATCATCATTATCTTGCTTATTAGTGTTAATGCGCCTTCGTGTGTGCGCGCGCGTGCAATCGTAAGATAATACATAATTAAGCGACCTATAATTTCCTTCCATGTATTTACTCTGTCGCGCTTATCTCTAATTATATGTATTTATTTCTCCTCGATTTTCTCTCTCTCCCTCTCTCTCTCTGTCTCTCTGTGTCTCTCTCTGTGTCTCTCTCTCTCTCTCTCTCTCTCTCTCTCTCTCTCTCTCTCTCTCTCTCTCTCTCTCTCTCTCTCTCTCTCTCTCTGTTTGTGTCTGTGTCTATCATGTCTGTGTCTGTGTCTGTGTGTCTGTGTGTCTGTCTGTCTGTCTGTCTGTCTTTCTCTTCTCTTCTCTTCTCTTCTCTTCTCTTCTCTTCTCTTCTCTTCTCTTCTCTTCTCTTCTCTTCTCTTCTCTTCTCTTCTCTTCTCTTCTCTTCTCTCTCTCTCTCTCTCTCTCTCTCTCTCTCTCTCTCTCTCTCTCTCTCTCTCTCTCTCGTTGGGTGTGTGCATTTCTTAATATCGCAGGGTAGCGGGATACAAGACGCCCTTCAGTAGTAGAGTCGAGGCGGCGTCACTTCACGGTAAAATACGGAGGCAAGCCCTTGACAGCCCTTGTTAGCGCCTGTGTGAGGGTGGTGGTGGTGAGGATGGTGGTGGTGGTGGTGGTGGAGGAGGAGGAGGAGAAGAAGAATCGTAATAGTAAAGAAAGAGAAGAATGTTTGCAGTGGAAAAATCTACGAAAAATAAAAGTGGTAAAGAGGAACAAGTAGGAGAAGAGGGAAAATGGGAAGGAAGAAAAGAATAGAGAAGGAAGAGACGTATATTTGGACAGGTAAAAGATACAATAAATAAAAGTGGAAAAGAGAAACGAGGAGGAGGAGGAGGAGAAGGAAAATGAAAAGAAGAATGGTAAAGGAAGAGACATGCTTGGAGGGACAAATTAGATAAAAATAAAGGAAACATAAAGGATAAATAAAGAATAAATAAAGCGAAGGAAGTGGAAGGAGGACGAATGAGAAGAGGAACAATGAGAAGAAAGGAATAACAATGCAAGGAGAATGAAAGGCTAGAGAAGGAATTAGACTGAAAGAATGGTAAGAGATTCTGAAGGAGGGAGGAGAGGTAGCTTTTCCCCTTTCATTAATTTTAAAGTACCAATTCATTTCTTTTAGGTAATGCGTTTTTTTTATGCTGTTTATTTATATTTTCCCATTACATTCATTTTACAGTACCTCTAAGATAAAACTGTTTTTATGCTGAATAGGAAAAAAAACAAGAGGAGTACTAAAGGAAGATGAGGAAGAAGAAGGGGAAGAAAGTGATGATGTGAGAATGAGGAAAGGATAAAAGAATATATAAAAAAAAGACAGATCATGAAAGCAGAAAGGAAGAAAGGGGGAAAAAGAGGAAAGAAAAAACAAACTGATAAATCCTATGAAAATGTGAGAGGAGGAAAATAGAATCAAAATTATCATCATCATCCTCATCCTCATCATCATCATCATTATCATCATCATCATCATATAAGCCTCGTCCCTCCTGACCACAAAACGTACTCATGCAGTCTCTCCCTGTTTCCTTTCCAACTCCTCCCTTCCTTCCTTCCTCCCTCCCTTCCCCTCTCTCCCTCACCCTTGACGGATCACCCTGGCCTGCGTGAGGGTTACAGGGAGGAAAAGGGAGAAGAAAGGAGCGGAGGAAGGGGAGAGAGAATGGGGAGGAGGAGGAGGAGGAAGAAGAGGTTGCGGGAAACATTAATTGAATAAGCACGATGCGATGGAAGAAGAAGAAGAAAGAAAATACCGAAAGAAAGAAAAAAGGACGAATTTAAAGCAGAAAATTACAAAGGAAAACAAGACAAAGAAGATGAGATGGAAGAAACAAAATCGTCACATAACAAACAAGAAAACGATACATAGAAAAAAAAGGGAAAAAAGGGAAATAAAAGAAAATGGCAACAAGCAAAAAAATTGAGAAAAAGAGAAAAAACAACGTTGACAGAAACTACTTTTAATATTTACTCAGCGAAGAATCAAGGGAGGGAAAGAAAGCAAGAGTAAGAAAGGGGAGAGAGAAGGAGAGAAGGAGGGAGGGAGGGAAGGTATCAGTGGAGGAAAGGAGGAAAGGAGGATCTTGCCTTCTTCACCTGTAATTAAGAAGGGGTGCGAGGACAGGTGTGGCGGGACAGGAGGGGAGGAAAGGAGAGGTAGAAAGGGGAGGGAAGACTTATGGAGGAGGGGAGAAAAGAGGGAAGAAGGGAGGAGTAAAGAGCTGATGAAACGCACAAAAAAGAGGGAGGAGGGGAGGAATGTGAGGAGGAGGAGGGGAAGGGGATAGAGAATTAGATGATGATGGAGGAGAAAGAAGAGGAGGAAGAGGAGAAAGAGGAGAAAAAGGAGAGGGGGGAGGAGTGTAATAGCAATATAAAAAAGGGGGATTTAAAAAGAAGAAGAAGAAGAAGAGGAAGAAGAAAAAGAGGAAAAAGAAGAAGAGGAAGAAGAAAAGAAGAAGACTAAGACGAAGACGAAGACGAAGACAAAAAAGGAGACGAAAAAGAGGACGAAAAAGAAGAAGAAGAAGAAGAAGAAGAAGAAGAAGAAGACAATGATAAATAGGATGATGATGTAAAGGAGAAAATGGAAAAAAAAAATCAATACAGCTGAAAGAAATACTCAAGAAAACACACACACACACACACACACACACACACACACACACACACACACACACACACACACACACACACACACACACAAGGCAGGTCAACAAGACGCTCAGCAGAATTTATTAGCAGTAATTTTAATGGTTTTCTCTCTCTCTCTCTCTCTCTCTCTCTCTCTCTCTCTCTCTCTCTCTCTCTCTCTGTCTCTGTGTCTCTCTCTCTCTCTCTCTCTCTCTCTCTCTCTCTCTCTCTCTCTCTCTCTCTCTCTCTCTCTCTCTCTCTCTCTCTCTCTCTCCATCTATTTATATTTCCTTTCACTTTTTCCTCGTCCAATCTACACCTTTCTTCTAGACACTCCGTTGCTTGTTTCTCTAATTCACTCTTTATCCACGTTTCCATCCCTTTTCATTTATCTTCAAACTTCAAAAACAGTTTTCCCTTTTATTGTTTTTGTATTTATATAACTCTTGAATTTTCCTTGCTTCTTTCTTTCCCTTTCTTACTTCTCCAACTATTTTTCTCCCTTTTCCTTTTCTCACTAACTCATTCTTACCATGTCTTATGTTACTGTATCTCTACATTTAGCTCCATTAGATTTTACTCCTTTTTTATCTATTACTACCACTCCGCTACTTTACTTTTTCTTTCTTTTCCAGTTATTTCCCTCCCTCTCTCCTCCCCCATTAACTCATATTTCTCATGTCTTGTGTATTTTTTATTTCTTTACATTTAGTTTCATTAAATTTTACTCCTTTTCACTACCTGTTGCTGCTACACCGCTACTTTTCTTTATAATCCTCGTGCATGCTGAGACAAAAATTTGCAAGCTTTATACATACTTTTGCGTACGTATTATGGGCTTATGTCAGTAAATTTTATGGTAATACAGAAAGATTTAGATTGGGTGAGAGAGAGAGAGAGAGAGAGAGAGAGAGAATGTTTCGTTCCCTCCTTTTCTTCTTCTTCTTCCTCCTCCTCCTCCATCTCCTCCTCCTCCTCCTCCTCCTCCTCCTCCTCCTCCATTAGCTCATCACTATATTTGTCTTAGGGAACAATAACGGGGGAACTTTCTACATTTCATTTGGAGTAAAAGTTTGTGGTGATGGTGATGATGGTGATGATGATGGTGGCGGGACTGACGTGTTTTTGAACCAGAGAAAAATGAAATGATAATGGAATGCGCAGAGGAAATGAAGGAGATAAAATAATAAGAGAGGACAGCGGAGGAATTTAAGATCTTGGAGGAAAAACTGTTTGAAGACGAAAAATAAACCCAAGTGAGAGCAAATATATCACTGAAAGTATAAAAGGAAAGAAAAATGTAGAGAATGGAAAAGGGGAAATTATTGGAACGTCTGATCTTGCAACTAGTGAAAAGCTGCATGACAAATATTTTCACTTTGTTATTTTTGTTATCATTATTATTATTATTATTTGTATTAGGATCATTATTATTATCATTGTTGTTGTTGGTATTTTATTTTCATCACCACCACTATAATCACTCTCACCACCATCACAATACTATCATTTTTATCAGTATCAATCCTCGCTTTATCACTGTTCCCATCACTGCGCGCCTCGTCCCACAGACACACACACACACAAACCAACCCGCGCCCCGCACAGCCCACTCCTCAAACCTTATCTCGCGTCAAGATGAAAAAACAAAACGTAGAGATAACAACTTTCAAGGGGAGTTAACCTCAATTGACCCAGCGTGACCTAGCCGTGGCGGGATGGAGGGGAGGGTCGGAAGAGGGTATAAGGAGATGGAGCGACGGAGGGGGGCGTGGAGGCATTATCCGCGTCGTTGTGGACTACAGATGACTACAGATGACCCTATAAGCTGGTCGCCCGCCGTCTTCCGCCCTTCGGAACCCGCAGGTGTGGCTGGAATGCTCGTAAACATCTCACCTCCAGCCTCTAGAAATGTTTTAAAAGGGGAATCGCAGCGCCGGGGGCCGTGAGCACGCAATCGGACGCGGGTGTTGTTGTGGCGTGTTGTGTTGTTGTTACGGTGTTGTGCTGGTGTTGGGGACGTGTGGCTGCGGCTGGCTGTGTGGCTGGCTCGCTGAGTGGCCCGTGGCTGGCGGAGTGGTTGGCTGTGTAGCCGTATGGCTGGCTGTATGGCTGGCTGTATGGCTGGCTGACTGGCTGTTTGTCCCTGGTGCTGGATGCGAGGCAGTCGTCATGGGCAGAGACGGATAGGCGAGAGATAGAAAAGAAATAGAATGAATTAAATCCTCGCAAATAAAGGCGTGGAGCCGCGGCGTGGCCTGCGCCTTTCTTGCCTCCGCCTCAACTTGGGTGGTCCGCCGCCGCCTCCGCCGCCGCCGCCGCCCTGCAACACGGACCTTTGCCGCCACTAATTTTCGCGTTGGCTCGGGGACGCCCGCTGGAACATACCCCGGGAGAGGCCGCAGGGGACGTCCCGAGCCTGTGTGTGTGCCCCGCGACGCTGTTTCCGTGGGCGGGGCGGCGGCGGCGTAGCGGCGGGACGCGGGCGGCGGCGGGAGTGATGGATCAGCTGACGGGGCGGCGGGCGGGTCGGGTCCGGGTGATGAAGTCCGGGCGGCGCTGGGCTCCGGCGGCCGCGGGGTTGATGGCATTATTATCCTGCGTGCAAGAGTCTGCCCCGGCCCCACCTGGTGATTTTTATCTCCCTAGGAAATATGTGCTTTCAAGATTACAGGCTCACGTTGCAAGCTCTGCGTTTATCGTGAATTAAATCAATTAAAGCAAGGGTAGGTTCCCGCCGCGTCCGAGCGCCCCAGTGTCCTGCCGGCTGGCCCGGTCTTGGGTCAGAGTCCTGCTGGCCTGCACGAACACGCCGCATCCACCAGTCGCTGAGATTGGGCCAGTGTTTTTGGGCGAGCGCGTGACCCTCTGACATCGATAATAATTACCCGGCGGAGAGAATTCCTTGTATCCCGCGTCTCGGTTTTACAAATATAGGAGTTCCGCTGACGGAGAAATGTGCCTCGCCATTGTGACTCTGCGGAGACACGTCCTGGCGCCGGCGAGGGACGTAAGGCATTGTAAGGGGACGCTGCTCGGTGTAGGATGTCGAGGCGTGGCACTGCGTAAGGGTACGTGGCATAATGGACATGACCCCAGGGCGAGGGTTCGGGTCCCGGGGTGTTTTTTCTCGTGTACCGCCGAGCAAACCTTGTGGCCACAGGTAGTTTTGTGGCCACGGGATGAGTTTCTTGACCCCGAGGTGAGGCTTGCGATCCCAGGGGTGTGTTTGTCGATGTAGGATGCTTGTATTGTGGCCACGGGGGTGTGACTGGGCCCAGGACACACACACACACACACACACACACACACACACACACACACACACACACACACACACACACACACACACACACACACACACAAGACACACACACACACACATGCACCAGGGCACGTGAGAGGCATGTCCCTTCGCCCCGCCGTGCAGCATCACTCACCGCTGTGCTGCGGGACTTAATATGCTGCGAGTGTTGCGGCAAACTTACCCTCGCAACACAACTCACACAGCGACGGCCAGCGCACCGCACCGCACCGCCTCTACATCACAGCCGCAGCACACCACCTCCTCCTCCTCCTCCTCCACCTCCTCCACCTTCTCCTCCTCCACCTACTCCTCCTCCTCCTCCTCCTCCTCGTTACGTATGCTCGGCCGGAGGAACGTCTGACGCAGGAAGAACATGCAGGCCAGACTAGAGGAGGCTGTTGTTGTTGTTGTTGTTATTGTAGTGGTGGTGATGTGGGTGTTGTTGTTGTGGTGGTGGTGGTGGTGGTGGTGGTGTTATTGTTTTTGGTGGTGGTAGTGTGTGGTGGTGCATCCCTCTCCACGGTACTTCTCTTCTGCACTCTCTGACCTTCTAACTCGCACCCTCTCCTACCACAATAGTATTCATCCTCCCCCTCCCTTACTTCTTCCGTATGCTTCCCCTCTCTTCCCTCTCCCTGCCTCCCCCTTCTTTCCATAACACCACTCTTCTCTCCCTTTCTCATCCTCTTCATCCCTCGCTCTCCGTCTATGTCTTCTCCCATGCAAGCTCTTCTTCCTTTCCCCCTACTCCTCTTCTGCACTAATAATCTCCCTCTCTCTCACTCTCCCCCTTGACCCCTCCCTCTGCTCCTCTACCTTATCCCAAGCACTCCCCTCTCCCTCCTCCTGCCTCTTCCTCTCCCCACAATAGTACTCTCCCTCTCCCTTTCTCTCCCCCTCGGTCCCTCCTCTCCGGCCTCCCATGCATTCCCTCCCTCTCTCCACCCCCTCCTCCCCGTACACACACACTCACACATTGATTTTCGAAATACGGCTGCGGCTTGACAGGTCGTTTTACAGATTCAGTCTCGGGAATATTAAAATGCCGCTTGTCACCCCCGGAGGCAGGAATCCCAGCACGTTGAATACATGCAAGCATTACCGTCCATTATATTAGCGGCCCGCCACAGCCCACCACCACCGCGGCGCCGGGCTGGGAAGGGCGAGTTTGCGGCCACTTAACAACGTAACGAAAGACCCTATGGCACGCCGCGGCTTAGCGCTGTCTGCAGGGGTGCGAGGGCCGTGCAGCGGACATACAGGTGTCTCGGGCAGGTGTACGGTAAGGTCGTGTGGGTAATCATGGTGACGGAGGTAAGACAGGTGTGTATATGAGGCAGGTGGGTAGTAAGGTGAGGTGAGGGAAGGGTTAACGAGGTAAAGAAGTAAAGAGACAAAGGGGTAAAAACTTAGAGAACGAGAAAAGTGAGGAAAGGGGAGTTAAAGTGAGGGGAGCAAGAGGGGTGAGAAAAGATAGGAAAAAGGAAGGTGAGGAAAGGGGAGAAAGGGAAAGAAGAGGGAAAAGTGGTCAAAACGGGGAAAAAAAATTAAAAAGGGCTGGAGTAAGTGGGGAAGGGTGATAATGAGAGATAGAACAGGGTGAAGGAAAAGGGAAGAGGGGATTAAAGAGAGGAAAGCAAAAAAATGAATTGGAGTAAGTGGGAAAAGTGGATAAAGGGAAAAGGGACAGGGGAAAGGAAAGGAAAGTGGCTGAAAAGAGGAAAGCAAAAAATGCGTTAGGGAAAGTAGGAAAGGGGAATAAAGAGAGAAGGGTCAGGGGGAGGAGAGGGAGAAGGGGATTCGAGAGAGTTAAGCAAAAAATGGGATTCTGTAAGGGAGGAAATGGGGATAAAGGGAGAAAGAAGAAGGAAGTTAAGAGGAAGGAATGAGGGAGAGGAGAGGGAGGAAAAGGGAAAACCGCGTGGTAAAGAAAGGGAGGAAAGAAGGAAGAAAGGAAGGAGGAAAGAGAGAGGCAAAGGAGATGAGTGGGAGAACGGGAGGGGTAAAGGGGGGATGTTATGAGGCAGAATTATGGGGCTGAGGGTAAGGGTGAAGGAGGGAGGGAGGGACGGAGGGAGAGAAGGGGAGAGGGAGGGTCAGGGAGAGAGACGTGTGATGGTGAGTTAATGTGTTGAAATTGTGTAGTGGTGGTGATAGTGAAAGCGGTGGTGATAATGGTGATGGTGTTGATGAGTTGTTCAAAATGTGGTGGAGCTTATAGGTTGTGGTGGTGGTGATGGTGATGGTGGAAATGGTGATGATGGTGTACAAGTAGAATGATAGTGTGACGTGTATTAATAACGGTGATGTATGTAAATGTAATGGTGAATGATCTCTCTCTCTCTCTCTCTCTCTCTCTCTCTCTCTCTCTCTCTCTCTCTCTCTCTCTCTCTCTCTCTCTCTCTCTCTCTCTCTCTCTCTCTCTCTCTCTCTCCCCCAGGTGTGTTAATTCGTGCAGGTTATATTCTCCCGTTTAATATGCGCACCTCTGTTGGGTATATATATCGCGCGCGTAATATTGCGGTAATGTTCTAAGCCTGTCTGTCCGCTAATGTTATCACGCCTTCGTAATTGAATACTTATGGAAATGTTGCGTTGCTGTGACAAAATGCGCGATATTAATTGTGTGTGTCCGTGCGTGTGTGTGTGTGTGTGTGTGTGTGTGTGTGTGTGTGTGTGTGTGTGTGTGTGTGTGTGTGTGTGTGTAAATTTGGCTGTCTTTCTGTCCTTTTTTTAGGGGGGGGTGAGTATGTGTGTTTGGGGTTATTGAAAAAACTCTCTCTCTCTCTCTCTCTCTCTCTCTCTCTCTCTCTCTCTCTCTCTCTCTCTCTCTCTCTCTCTCTCTCTCTCTCTCTCTCTCTCTCTCTCTCTCTCTCTCTCTCTCTCTCTCTCTCTCTCTCTCTCTCTCTCTCTCTCTCTCTCTCTCTCTCTCTCTCTCTCTCTCTCTCTCTCCTCTCTCTCTCTCTCTCTCTCTCTCTCTCTCTCTCTCTCTCTCTCTCTCTCTCCCTCTCTCTCTCTCTCTCTCTCTCTCTCTCTCTCTCTCTCTCTCTCTCTCTCTCTCTCTCTCTCTCTCTCTCTCTCTCTCTCTCTCTCGCCCTCACCCCTCGGAACCGCCAAATAAACGATGATGCCGCGAGAAAATTGAAACATTCCTTGGCTGACTCGCTTGAATAAACACGTCTTGGCCAGAGTGACGCCACACCGGACAAGAATTTTTAATTTGCACTGAAAAAATTTCCCTCCGTCGCCTGTATAAAACTTGTACGTGAAGCGCCTGATAATGGAGAGCCCCCCTGTCGGCCCCCTCGTGGTTTATTTTGGCCCCTCTCGCCCCCCGCCGCAAGAGTCAATCTCCGCAGGGTGTCACGGGGGCCCCTTAAGTCCCTCTGGCCTCACCCTCCGGCGGTGTAAACTATTTGGAATAAATATTGTGGATAATGAATTTTTATCAGCTCCCGAGTGGAGAATTTATTGTTTCTGTCAGAGGGAGTTTTCCCCTTACCCTCCTCCTCCTCCTCCTCCTCCTCCTCCTCCTCCTCCTCCGCCCTCTTCTTCTCTTCTTCTTGCTCTTCCTTCCTTCTTTGACTCTCTCCTTTGTGTGTGATCTTGTTTATTTTCTTCCTCCTCCTCTATCTTTTTTCTTTTTCTTTTTGATGTTTCTTTACACAGGGATTTTTATTTTCTCTCTTTTCTCGCTCCTATTTCTCTTACTCCTCTTCTTCTCTTCTTCTTGCTCTTCCTTCCTTCTTTTGCTCTCTATTTTGTGTGTGATCTTGTTTTCTTCTTCTCTTCTTCTTGCTCTTCCTTCCTTCTTTTGCTCTCTATTTTGTGTGTGATCTTGTTTATTTTGTTTCTCATCCTCTATCTCTTTCATTTTTATTTTGAATGTTTCTTTACACAGACATTTTTATTTTCTCTCTTTTCTTTCTCTTATTTCTCTTACTCCTCCTCCTCTTCTTGTTTCTTCTCTGACCTGTTTGTTCTTTTCTTTTTTTATTTTGTATATGTCTGCTCCTGCTTCATTTCTCTCTTGCTCCTCCTTATCTACTTTTTCTCCCCGCTGATTCTTTACGTAGGCCTTTTATTTTCTCTTTCGTCCCCCTCCTCCTCCTACCTTCTTTCATCCTCTTCCTCCTCTTGTTTACTCTCATCCTCCTTCCTCCTATTACTTTTATCTTTGTCTGTGCTCCTGTTTATTTTCTTTCTCTGCCTCTTCATCTCTTTTTTCTTCCTGATGTTTCTTTAAGTAGGCCTTTTAACTTTATTTTTCGCCCTGCTCTTCCTTTCATTCTTCTTACTCCTCTTCTTCCATCGCCCTACTGTTTTTTTTCTGCTTATATTTCCTTCTATCCATCTACTCCTTCGTTTTAACTTTATTTTTTTCCCTTCCTCCTCACTCTATATAGTCCTTTCGTGTTTCCTCTTCCTCTCTTCCATACACTTTACCTTCTTGTTCATTTTCTCTCATAATTTTCTCTTCCTCCTCCATTTATTTCTTCTATTATGTTCTTGCTTCCTCTTCCTTTCCTCCAGTCGCTTCTCCACCTTCTTGCACTGTTTTATTTTTTCCTTATTGTTTTTTCCTCTTTCTTTCACCCTTCCATTTACTTTCTTATGTTTCTTTTTTTCTTTTCTTTTTTTCTTACTTTTCTGCATCCATTCTCAGCCTCCCTGCTCGGTGTTTCTTTTCCTATCAGTTTTCTTTTATTTTCAGTCTAATTTTATTTTTATACTCTATTTTTCCTCCTTTTTTCCTCTTTTTACTTCGCTGTTGTAGTTTAATGGAGTGTTTTTACCCCTTTTTTGTTTCCTTATTATTATTCTTTCATTCTTCAGTCAAGTTTTTTTGGTCTTTGTATCTCCACTTTTTTTCTTTTGCAATCTCTTTTATAATGTTTTCAAGGACGTATTTTCTCTACTCTGTTTTCTTCCTCACAATCTATCACTTTTTTTTTTGTATACGCTTCCGCTGGCTTCTTAGTGTATTCCTGGGTCTCCAAAGCGATCACTCTTCTCAACTGTTTTAAAAGTTTCCTTCACTCCTGAGCTTTCTTTTTTGGTTTAGTTTTGTTTCCCCTCTGCGACTCTGCCTTTATTTTTTTCGTCTTCCACTTTTTCTTATTGTGTTCTAATTCTCCTCCATTCTCCAGCATTCTCTTCTCCTGGTCCCCTCTACTCCTCTTTCGCCTTTTTTTCCTCTCATTTTCCTATTATTTTTTTCTACTTTTTTCCACTTCCTTATTATATACTAGCTCCAACCTCTCTATCTTCTCTTATTCGTCCACTTTTTCCTCCTGGTCCTCCTCTTTCTCCTCCTCCTCCTCCCTTTCCTCCTCCTCCTCCTCCTCCTTCTCCTCTTCTTCCTCCTCAAACTCCTACTCTTCCATTTCCTCCTTATATGGTAACTCCACCCTCTCCATCTCTTTTTCGTCCTCTTCTAGCTCCTTATCCTCCTCCTCCTCCTCTTCCTCCCCGTTCTCCTCCTCCTCCTCCTCCTCCTCCTCCTCGTCTTCCTGCTCCTCAATCTTCCACTCTACCATTTCCTCTTCCAACACCTCATCATGTAAAACAACACACAATTTCATCTCATCTCCACCAGGAACACTCACTCTTCCCCCCCCCCCTCTCCCCGACGCCCCCCCCCCCCTCTCCCCGACGCCCCCACCACCTCCCCTTCCGTCCATCTGGCCTCGAGGGGGTGCTCACTGCCCTCCCCCCTGGCGCCCCCTCGTCATCAAGGTGTCGTAAAGAATGAAGTCTCGAAGGAATGACTCTTCAACAACAACAACAACAACAACAACAACAACAACAGCCAAGAACCGTTTGAGAAGCAACTCCAGTAAGGAATTCCGCCCTAACACTACAGTAATTGAGAACTACAAAAATAGCCATTTGTGAAAAAAACATCTACTCCGTTTTCTATTGCCTTTTACAGTGAAGTTTATGCTATCGTATTTGAGGTAATAAGAAGCAGTTTTCATACATAGAATCGTATTTATGCCTAAAGAATCCGCAGAACTTATTTTTTACTCCTTTTTCGCATTGTTGTTATATGTAATAATTTTTTTTAGGTAGAATTTATACATTTTCACCCATAGAACCTTAATCAAGCTTCTATCAGATCTTAATATTTTCTTAAGAGGCTGAATAATCAAAACCCTTATATATTTCCTCCTTTTTCCGTTAACAATACCATTAAGTTGTATTTTATTGTCGTAACAACAGAACCAAACCAATTCCACCGATAGAACCTTCGAATTCGTAACAGAACCATTCGCATGTTAAGAACGTAAAGAACCCTCAGAACATTCCGTATTTACTCGTATCCCGCTAAAAGAATTCTTATTCCTTCAACGCACAACCTCCAAACAAATACGCTGGAAGGCCGACCTCTGCTTTCTTTTACTTTTGCCAACCTTACTTGTACATTTCCTCCTTTCCCGCTAATCGAACTCATTCCCGCAGTGCAAAACCTTCACGCGCCAACACAATGGCTTCCCGCCGCTCCTTTCCGCCCGCCTCGCCGCATGGACACGGCTAAGTTATCAATGGGCGCTGAATTTATTATTGGCACCATGATTGCAGGGCTCCCGCGGCGGCGAGGCTCACGGATACCCGACGAGCCTTCTGCACCTGGCGTCTGGGCTAATCATTGGAACGAGGCGCGAGGCATGAACAGGCACCCGAAACTAAGCCGATGAGACGCCGGGGACGTTTCAACAACCCCGCCGTCAACGCTTCACCGGCGGCCGCAGTGTGAAGTCGAGGGCGCGTGACCGTGGCTGAACCTCAAGCCACCGAGGCCTCGAACACACACACACACACACACACACACACACACTGCGGCAGTCTCCTTGAAGGGGAAATCACCACGAACAACACAAAAGCTTTAATCCGAAATGTTGTTATTGTATTCTCGCCCCAATCTCTCTTCTCACGTGAACTCCTTAGCCTCAATACGCCGTTCAGACTCCGCGCCTTGACTTATGAGCCGGCAAATGAAGTATTAAACCGGATAAACCACGACGGAACATTTCCCCGGGCGCGCTGAGCCGCTAAACGCACCGTAAAGCCGCATAAAACCCAACAAAATCTTAACCTCAACTACACCGCGGCTTGCAAATAAAGAGAAACTTATCCCTCGCGCTAATTGGATGGCTCGAGTTCCCGCGCAAATTGAGTTAGCCAATCAACGCTCGCGATAAAGTAAATAACCCGACTCCAGTCCCTCACGCGGCGCTCCGATTGGTCCCCGGGCCTTGGAGAACCCTATTTGCGAATGCTCATTGGCCACAGCTGTTTGAGAAGGTTCCCTGGAGATAAACACTCGGCGTGGCGGATGGGAGAAGGAGGGATAGGGAGGGAGAGGGAGAAGAAAGGTGATGAGGGAAGGGAATGATGGAGGGAGGAAGGAAGAGGAAGGAAGAGGGAGAGGGGAGGCGATGAGGGATGGCTGGAGGGTGCGAGAGGGAGAGGGAGAGAGAAAGGGAAGGGGAGAGGGAGAGAAAGGGAAGATTGCCGCTTTGCCAACACCATTATCTACCCGCGGCATTATCTACTCCCAACACCAATTCATTAACTTTATGTATGCAAGGAGTGTTTCC